>NW_004797638.1:282028-288190 GCF_000002075.1 Aplysia californica | reverse complement strand
GGGGAGAAACAGTAAAACAGCAAAGTGGACAACATAATATTATGTTCATAATCCAAGTTCTCCAAAGCAGAATTTGATAAGGCTCTCTACCCCTTCTTTCCATCTTTCGTAAAAGGAGGGGGATGCTAATTTAATTCTGTGTAGGCCTATTATTCTGTTGATCTTTTTTTGCTTTTTGATTGTTTTCAGGGTTGAGGAGGCGGTTCTTTTTAAAGACTGCACGTGTTTATGTGGTCAGGAGTCTTTCTGAACATCAAGGATAGAGGAGGGGGTGGGGTTGGTTGAATGAAAAATTAACCCAAGAATCTATATCACTGGCAAGTCCAAAAGTGCTGCATAATTTCATAAATGAAGACAGGAACAAGCTTGCTAAAAATTAAATTATGTACCAGAAAGAACTTTAATATTTGAATGGGATGACATAAACAACAATGGCTTGCTTGTAATTGTGAGACTCAAATGCTCTACTTGACACAAATATAGAACATTTTGAAGGCAAAAAATGACATGACAGTAACAATTTATATAGTAACAGAAAAATTAAAATGTATATACACATTAAGTAACAATGGAGAAAAATTTAGGCACCATTGCAATTAACAGATCTAGAGTGGTGAGTAAATAATGAGAACAACTTGTATGAGGTTTTCCTTTCAAGCACTAAAGAACAGAACCTTTCAACCACACCCAAAAATAGTCTTATCCCTCACATTCATAAAACACACATACGCTTCGACTTCTAACTATAACCAAAAAATATATCTCTTGTTCAATACTTTTATTTGAGCACTTCTATTAAACTATTCTGTCTCACACATGAGCTTTACCATTATCATGGAAATGGTAGACAACAATCTCCGTCAAGCTGGCTGGAACTTATTGAAAAATGAAAGCAAAATTTAATGCTAGAGAGAAAGAGTTAGGGTCAAACTGGGAAGGGGTAAATGACAGGAATATGAATAACTTTCCGGGGGGGGGGGGGGGGGGGGGGGGGGAGAAGGGGGGAAAGAATTTACATTGCACAAGACAAAATCTACATTCTAAATAAATCTATCTGATCGTAGACATCACAGCTGGACCATGAACAAATTAGAAGTGAGAGAGTGGTACTATTTGAGTTCCTTCACGACTCTCAAAGCCAACTCCTTTTCGTCATATTTACCTTCCTCTCTTTTCCCCCACTCTTATCACCCTACCCCCCAACCTCCTCCTTTGACAACATTATCCAGAAACAAGATAAACAAATACACAAGCCAGGAGATTAGCATGTCCCTTACCTCAGACAACAGCATCACAGGACTTACATCACCATAACCATAAGAATGGTTCAGCAGAGATCAATAAGAATTATGCATAAAACATCCACACTAAGGGACTGGACTTACCAGCAAACGCTCCTTCACTCAGGCAATGAGCCAATGACTAAATCACCAAATTTTTGTTCTATATATACAAATGTTCTTGAAATAGACTCAATTCATTAACCCCTTGACTGCTAGAGCTAAACCATGAGTCCACCACGTGTGCTAAGGATATTTCTACCCAGACTGTATATAACACGGTATGCTTTTTGAATGGCTATAGCTCACTTACTATAAGGAGTAGATATAGGAAAGTACATATCAAATAAAAGAGAAATGAATATACAATCCATTGGTGCTAATCATTTTTAGGTACAAGTATTCTGTAAAAGAATCTGGCAGGTGAAAGTTAAATTTGTTAAAATTCCATCTCCGTATTCGAGATCCCTGTCATCTTGAAGATTAAATCTATGACAAAAACTTTCTTCAGATGAATTGAAATCTTTGTCATCACTGTCTGCATCTCGATAAATTTTTGCACTAACCTAATCCGAAGACCTAGTCAGTTTTTGCAAAGCCATTATGGCGAATGTAGACTGCACGCAAAAACCACAGAGAGGCAGACTAACTTCGTTATTCACGCACAACACTCTACACACAATGTCTCTTTGTTTTAGCTACCACATGCGAATCCTTGGACCGATAGCCTAAAAATAGACATGATCGCATTGGCAAGTGAACAGAGCATACGGGGATGTAACTCTTGATATTCAAAACTGTGTAGAAGCGAAGATATGCATGGAACAAAACAGGGGTTCTTCAGGCGTACCGGGCACGCCCAGAGCAGACAAGGGGTCAACAGGTAGGCCTACATAATAAATGTGTACTGACAAAACTATCTGAGCTCTGTAAACCCATTGAAAAAGTCAGGAATGAATGTTGAGAAATGGATTGATGACACAACGTTTACTGACTGACATGCTGATGAATTCAGACAAGAAGAGATTATTAACTTCTCAGGAAAAGATGGTCATCCCTCCTGCCACGTAAGTAAGAAAAGGGGATGAAAGATTAAATGTAAGGACTAATAATCAGCATAATTTTGATTGAACGTATCATCATGCTTGTATGCACATGAGCATTTCAAAATGTACCATAAACATGTTTGAAGAAATAGTCACACACACACACACACATACACACACACATGCACACACATACACACACACATGCACACACATACACACACATACACACACATACAATAATGGGAATGCTATGAATTCACTTATCTCAAGAATCTCTACATCTCATCCCAGATACAGTATCTAGCAAAACACCTTGTAGGCTACATCCACACGCATTCAGGCACATTTTCAAACAAATTGTACACAAGATATTACAAAGTGATTCACCAGATTTCAAATGGAAATATCTCTACCTCTTGAGCTCATCAGATACCAAAACTCATTCTCGTTTCTTTAACCCTCCAAGTGTCTGTAACAAATAGCCTGGAGAAATTATATCATATCACAACATTATGTTGGAAAATACTTGATAAAAGACAATCCAAGCAAGTAAAAACCATAAACCTGCACATTTTCAGAAAAAAAGAATAGAAATAAGAAATAGAGCCCGTGGCAATATAAAAATTGAGATAAACCAAACAAAACAGCGACTATAATTAGGGTCAATTAAATCGTCCATGACACCACAGTACAAAACTTTTGGCCAGTTATATCAGGTAGACACTAGGAGGGTTAAAGGATGAAATTTCAAGTTGTTGGGTACCAAAGCCTAGAGAGTTGATAACTCAAGTCATAGGTTTCATGCAACAGTGGGAGAGCAGTTTGTGGACAAACATCATTTTTCCACGCACTATTTCTTGGTTGTGTTTGACAGTAAACTAGAGGAACAAAGGAAGACCAAAGATAAGTATGACAAAGAAAGGAGGAGGCCGATGTAAATACACTGAATAGAAAACATGGACATTAGAGCAGGGGAAAGGGTGCACAAAACAGACATTTGGAGACAAGTTGTCGATGGCCTATGCTCCATGGGGAGTTCAAAGAAGAGAGTGAGAGAGAGAGAGAGAGAAAGAGAGAGAGAGAGAGAGAGAGAGAGAGAGAGAGAGAGAGAGAGAGAGAGAAAGAGAGAGAGAGAAAGAGAGAAAGAGAGAAAGAGAAAGAGAAAGAGAGAAAGTGAAAGAGCCAGAGAGAGAGAGAGCCAGAGATAGAGAGAGAGCATAAGCATGAAGACCCTAGAAGTAGTAAAGTGCTTACATGTCAATCATTCAAACCTAAGAGATTTTCTTTTCCACAAGAGCTCTCCGGATTTTTCTCATTTGAAGCTTGGTGGATCCTTTTGAGCAACCCTTTACATGAAAACAACAACAAAAATTTAGACATCAAAATGACTTTTGGCTACATTTTTCCCATTTTGGAATGAAAGCTTTTAGATAAAACAGTATTTCAAAAATGCTGTTCACTTTTCTGATATGCAGCTTGAGAATGCATCTGTGGGTTCCTCTCATTCTTTTACATTTTTCCAATCACAACTTTCATTCATGAGCTCCTTTTAGTACTTTTTTTTTTTTGCAGTTGTACAAAACAGTTACTCACAAGTCTGTAGGCATATTTGTACCAAACAACTTGAGAGAGCCATTCTCATCTTCTTCTCTCCCTTTTGCACAACAAAACCTTTTCCTTCCTTCAGTCCCCACTCTTTTACTCATCTCTTAGCCATAGAAGCCCTCTCCTCTACCACCCCCTCTCCAACTCATACAAGACCCTCCTTCCATCTTTCTCTTCCCTCCAAGTTTCCCTTGCCCCCAAACATGTATCCCACCAAACAACACTACTAACCCGAACACCATGATCCCCTCTCTCCCTTCTTGCTGCTCAGCCCAATCCATACCCAACCCTGAACCCCAATCTCAAACCCACTAAAAGAATTCAGCTTTCTTAAACTATTGTCAATTGTGACCTCTTTTGCTCCTCAATAAAGGTCGCCATTTTGAGCTAGTAAAATTTCCTTCATTACATGTACACCTGAAAAGACATGCTTTGGCAAAGTCTGAAAGGCACGACACATTTCATACATGAAAGCAAAGTTCTCCCAACATCTGAGGTTTCCAGAACTCCAGATATAAAATGGGCAGTCCAATTCGATAAGCATTCTTGTACATAAACAGTCAGCCACCCATCTCTTGGTCACTTGTTAGAAAACCAGTCGCTTTTTAAGGCCACCTGTGCAGATAGACATCATCAGACATGATAAGATACTGTAAGTTTACACCCCCACAATCATATTCACATCACAATTTTTTTTAAAGTAATTTTTTAACTACATTGCTTCTTTAACAATAAAGCAATAAATCAATAGTTAAACCTCAATAAACATGAAAAGGGATGTCACAAAAACAATAGATAACTGAAATATTTTGACTAGCAGACAACGAAACTGAAAGACAATTAACTGAGAATACAGGTTCAAATTGTCGTATAAAAGCAAATTTCAGATCTCACAAAGAATTTTTATTTTTATTTCAAAATCTGCAGTTCACATTACAATAAGACTTGGCGAGGGCTTGAGTTCTCTTTTCAAAATCTTCCAACATGAATGACTCAATTCATTAGCAGCATAAGTGATATCAAGAGCTTGCACAACAGACCCTATGGTACTTATTTCATACCAAAATAATAGACATACAGTCCAGAACAGATCACTTGAACAAACAAAACTCCAACTCACTGAGACCTCAAACAATAAACCAATCCCCGAGTGAATCACTACATTTTCGTTCTATTGGCAGCACAACTTTCTTGAACACCTACACAGATGTATCAAACAGCTCATTTAGAAATGCCCAATCAAATTTTTCCTCACAAACGTCTTGAATTCAAATAACCTTGCACCACACCATGTCAAATAAACAAACCCATCATGACTAAGAGAATCATCAGATTACATGAGCCCACCAGGCTTGGCCCTGAACAGCGTGATACACACACTGAGCGGTATCGACACGTATTATTACACATGACCTGATCTGTGCGTAGGGCACTAGAACTTCCTTGGATCTAGTCATGTGAGGGTGGACGCTGGGTGGTGGGGTGTGATCGAAGACAGACAGTGTGGCACTACAGTGGGCCATATGGTTTATGAATTATGTCTGTGTTTGTGAGCATGTGTGTGTTTGTAGTTGTTTGAATCTGAAAGTATGGATCTGGAAGTGATAACACAAGAGGGGTGGGTGGCGTGCTCTGGTTTTATCATCATGATCATGATCTGAAGTGAGAGCAACTTTTAATTGTAGTTCTTTATTAGTCACTAGATTCATCAGCCTCACCCTCTTTGTGCCTCTTGTTTCAACACTGAACAAAGCACAAGAACTATATAAGCTTCTATCATTTTGTTGATACTGACCATTATACCATCAGTTACTTCCCTTGATTTCCTTCACTCTCTCTCTCTTATTTTTAAGGCTGATGTTAGGGGACCGTACGCCCCAATAGCGCTTGGCGCTAGGGGACCGTACGCCCCCATAGTGTTTGGCGCTAGGGGACCGTATGTCCTACCTGCACTAAGGCGTGGTGTTACGGGACCGTAGGCAGATATGCATGCATCTGGACTTTGCAAAAATACTGGAGGAAAATGGCCAGTTTAACGAAGCTCCTGACGTAAGGAGTTATTACTAGGAAAATGTTTAAAATGTCTGAATACGATTGTGAGGTATCTAGATCTAGTGGCCGTAGGTGAACCAAAATTTGAAATTTGCTCACGTCTGCACCAACGTTGTTTGTTATGTGTCAATAAAAGAAATCAAAGAGAGGGAGGGAGAGAAAGAAAGATATATATA
>NW_004797638.1:278964-281227 GCF_000002075.1 Aplysia californica | reverse complement strand
GTAACTATAGAGCGGTAAAAAATTCGTGGTGCAACTTTTCCTCAAATATCTCTTTTAACGGGAGAATCATTGTCACCCATACTTTGCACAGCAGTTTGTATTAAAAAATGTCTTAACCGAATCATATTTTTCCACAACAATTGAGGCTCGATCAAAAAAATGTTCTTCATAAATTTATATAAAATACTAGGCCTATAAATCTCCATCACGCGAAAAATGTGATTGTTCATAGCACTTCTCGCACACATTTTGCATACGCATATGGCCTATGTCATAGCTCGCCAATGACACTTTTTAGTGGCAAAACTTCATACAAAAATGTTTTTTATGATGAACACATTCTTTTTACACTAAAGGTTTCTTAAACATACGTTCAATAAGCATGCATGCTATTGCGATTGAAAAAAAATGACAGACTTGCTTTTAAAAGCCATATTGCCGGAGCCGTAATTTTTTTTTTAATTTGCAGAAACAATCGACTGGGATTTTTTATTAGTACTTATTAAGGAATTTTCTAGAATACAGTGAGCAGGAGTTTGAAACAATATTCACCTGATAAGACAAATTGATATAACTTATAAGTCACTGTGCAAAAGTTGGAGCCTATGTTCGATAGGTAAGGAGATATTTCACAATAAGTTGCGCCGTGCATTTTTTACAACACTATAGGCGTAAGTTGGTATACTATGAATTTAATGTGTACTCTTAACTCATATTCCACGCAGGGCGTTACCTGATTAATGATCTCTTCTCAATCTAATAGCATAATATAATTATACCCTGCCGACCCCATCGTTCGCCCCCACATTCCCTTCGCCAACTCGTCCCACCCCCCCCCCCCTCTCTCTCTCTCTCTTTCTCTCTCTCTCTCTCTCTCTTCCCCCCCTCTCTGTCTCTCCCCCCCCTCTCTCTCTCTTTCTCTCCCCACCTCTCCTGGATTCCTTTTATTGACAAATAACAACATGGGTGCCGAGGGGAGGAAATGTCAAATTTTGGTTCACCTACGGCCACTAGATACCTCACAATCGTATTTAGACATTTTAAGCATTCTCCTAGTAATAAAACTCCTTACATCAGGAGCTTCGTTAAACTGGCCATTTTCCTCCAGTATTTTTGCAAAGTCCAGATGCATGCATATTTGCCTACGGTCCCGTAACACCACGCCTTAGCGCAGGTAGGACATACGGTCCCCTAGCGCCTAACATTATGGGGGCATACGGTCCCCTAGCGCCAAGCGCTATTGGGGCGTACGGTCCCCTAACAATAGCCCTTAAAAAAATGATTTAAATCACTGATTTTTATTTTAAAAATCAAGTTGATTAAAATTTTAAAAATCAACTGATTTAAATCAACCCAACCCTGGCTAGATTTTCTCAAAAAATGGTTAGAACACCCAAGAAGTATGTTTTTCTGTTGTGATAAGTCAAAAAAAGGAAATCTAGCACCGGTTTGAAATGGCAACAGACAGAGCGAACTGGTGATCATAAATCGTGGGACTAAGTCCGACATTTTGACTTTACGTGAAGTGCCAAATTTACTTCCAAAAACGAAATGAATGAAAGTTTTTATGCTCAGACTACGCGATACTCATTTCTATATCGATTTTAGCCGTCATTTGAGAAAATTTAAGAAATTAGTAGATTAGAGAGTCGTTTGTGAAGCACCCCTCCTGCTAAGTCGCCGACAACTAACGGCCGGAATCGGCATTTCTCGGATATTTATGGAAAATCATGAGGGCTTTCCGCGAAGCCAAGGCTAAAAACTACTTCCATTTGGCGCCCTTCTTTTATTCTTTTAGCATCCTCATCGATGAGGTGGATGTTATGTTTTGTTTTCCAAGTTTTTTCTTTCTAAGACTCTAACGCCCAAAACACACCAACGTTGGAAACCATTACAAATCCAACCCAGTTACACATGTTTATCTGTCATATTTATTATATATGTTTATATTGATTGAAAGACTGCAACACAACATGTAGCACATGTTGTTGTTGTTGTTGTTGTTTTCAAATCCCTTTAGCTGCGAGCATTTCGCTCTTGGCAGCGCAATGCCTCCCTCAAGTAACCACATGTCCTTGTCATCTGGTCAACCCCAAAGTAGAGCAGTAGCACATGTAGGAAATAAACAAATGACGCTAGGGACAAAAATAGCACATTCTCTTTTTTGATTGTCTTGTTTGATGCCGATAAAGCTTTGAGACGTCCAGATCATTGCCGATGATGATTTCGTGGTCTTATAGGCTGTTCCGACGCTCTGAGCCAT
>NW_004797638.1:261079-278864 GCF_000002075.1 Aplysia californica | reverse complement strand
CCCCCCCCTCTCTTTGATTTCTTTTATTGACACATAACAACATGGGTGCAGACGTGAGCAAATTTCAAATTTTGGTTCACCCACGGCCACTAGATACCTCACAATCGTATTCAGACATTTTAAACATTCTCCTAGTAATAACTCCTTACGTCAGGAGCTTCGTTAAACTGGCCATTTTCCTCCAGTATTTTTGCAAAGTCCAGATGCATGCATATCTGCGTACGGTCCCGTAACTCCACGCCTTAGCGCAGGTAGGACATACGGTCCCCTAGCGCCTAACACTATGGGGGCGTACGGTCCCCTAGCGCCAAGGGCTATTGGGGCGTACGGTCCCCTAACAATAGCCTATTTTTAATTACCATTGTTTTCTCCAATTATGGATGTATAGAACATATTTGTCAGCCCCTGAGGTATTGGACATATTCATGCTCCACTGTACCTGAGTCTCCATTCTGTTTCCTCTTTAAAGTCTGTCTTTTTGCCTCCTTCTCTTTGTCCACAATCTTGTTGGACATTGGGAAAGGAAGATGTCCACTGGGGGTGGGGGCAGGTTTACTGCTAAAGTACGACATTTGAAGGGCCTGACAGGGAAAAAAAGCTTCTTTGAGCAAGACATCCATAGACACTAACGCCTTGATCAGGCAGCTGCATGGAATACATTTTCACATAGGAAGATATATTTTACTTTGTTGAGATTAGTTTTTGTATGAGTTTTATGGCACTTTGCAACACTATGTGACTATGAGGTCATATAAGTGCCGAAGATTAGAGGTGTTACAGCACAGTAACAAACACAAGAAAGAAGGAGGAGAGATCAGGATGATCTATGTTTGATAGGAAAAAAAGAGCAAACGACACCAGAGCATCCACTAATCACCTGCATATTGATTGTAAAATAGTCAAACAAACAGTACTTCATTGAGTACTCAGAATGAAGAATCTTTTAACTCACTTGAGACGGTTCACGCAGCATTAGTGAGCACCAATATTTTCCCGAGAGGCGGTTCACGCACCCCCTGCGAGCCCAAGTTTCGCGTTTTCTCTTCCAAAAAGTATGCGCCCTAAAGCTGCATGAACCGTCTCTTACCGTGCAGCAGACCTTGGTTTCGTTTCGTGCTAAGTTTCACCGGAATCGGCAGGAAACTTTTTGAGTTATCGACCCTGAAGGAAAGTTAGTTACACTGGGGCCCTACTTTCGTTTCTCTGACTGGTGTCTGTTCTCGCAACACTTTGTCAGTTCAGAAATTTCTGATTATGATATTTTAGACCATGGGGATCCTGATTTCAATGTAAATGAGCATCAAAGCACTGATTCTGACAGAGAATGTTCTAGATCTAGACGAGGCTTTCAAATGCAAAGTTCCGCTTTTTCTGGAGCCCTGTTTTTTTTCACACAGAAGTGGATTAGACAGCTAATACATAAGGATTACCATATCGATTACCTGCCTATTCATGAGTTTGGACTTTTTTTTCATTTGGAAACACAAAATAAAATAGTTTAATCCGCTTATATCGACATGCCTTGGGAAGTGGATTTGATGTCGATATATAAAAATGTCGATAAATGAAAATATAAAGCCAAAGAAGAAATGCAAGAGGAGGTCAGCGGTAAAAAGACAACACTACTTTTTTAAGCTGGTTGCTTCCCTTGATTCTTACACTACACAGTGAAACTAACAAGAGGCAGGGGGGGGGGGGGGTGTTGGGGTTACGGTACCGGCAAGGCACACACTACATACCAGCACAAACTTTGTTGTACCATCTTTGTAAGGCCTGTTTATGGCCGCTTTCTGGGGAAAATGGAAAGCCGAGGCACTGACTCACCGATCAAGGCACTTACCAGCGACAGACTGAGAAGGGGAAGGGGAAGGGGTGTGAGCGATCGGGAGTGAGGCACTGTACTGTGTTGGAGACTGCACTGTGTAGGCCCTACATGACTTACTAAAACCTGGTGTGTCGAATAGGCTACTTGGCGGGTATGCGGACTTAATGAAGAACTAATGTGTTGACCGTTAGCATGGCTTTTTCCCCCCATTTATGTTCGTGGGCTTCGCCAGGTACCCAGAAAGCATGTCAATAAAGCTAAGTGGGCCGAAAAGAAGTCGATATAAGAGAAATTATTTAGTGAAGATACTGAAAGAAATATTTCGTAATTGGAAAATATGTTGATATGTAAAAAATGCTGTCGATATAAATGGATTATACTGTAAAAAACACACACAAGATTAATTTTTGGGGATTCTGTCGGGTCAAAAAATTTTGGCGAGCAATAAATTTGAGCACATTTTCAAAAGATCATTTCTAAAAAAACTATAAAAGATATTGCCTTTCTGTTTTTGGAGTCATATTGGACATGTTTAGATCTGTTATGTGTGTAAAAATGGTGGTTGTATGTCTTTGGGAAGGGTGTTGTTTGAAATATTGAAATACCCCCAAAAACACCAGTCTTCAGCATTGTAGACCCGAAAAAAGGCCCAGTCTCCAGTGAGTTAAGAAAGTGATAGAGGAATGAGAAAGAAAATCATAATAACCCTCTCTGAGACGACTAAACTACATTGAAGTTGCCAAAGTCATCTCTTCAGCTTCCCTTTCATCAAATTTTATGTCACACGTTTTTGTTCTGCCAAATTAATTTACAACAAAATTTCGGAAAGTTCTTACACCATTTTTCAGTACGCATTCAAAATCAAAATATCTCACACACAAACATTACAAATTATTGTAATGATTCGACCCCACACATGACTTTAACAACATGGACTAAGAATACAGACACAGATACATTTGGCTGCAATATAGACCCATTACGTAAACTCATGTGAATACAGTCAGAGAAAAATGAAAAGCACATAATGGGCACTGAACTACTATCCAAAATGGCAATGTGTCACTGTACACAGCAATATGAACACAAAATGACAATCTAACCAGCCACCACAAACCTGGAAAACAATAAACGTAATTGGTCAATGCATATAATGCAGTACAACATGCAGCAAACTGGCCCAGCCGAACCTGTTCTTAATGGTCACCTGTCCACCAAAATCACCTGTACAAATGACCACTTCTTATTTCCCTATTGCATTTTTTTAAACATAATGACACTATGTAACATGTCTACCTGTCTAAGACAACCTTGACAATGGGTGGACATTTTGGACAATTTCTACTGCATTTTTGACAGCAATCACAAGCCTTTTTTTTTTTCAATATATTTACTTTCATTACATTTTTCTTATTTATACACCCAAAGAAACTGTACATATATGTACCTGAGATGCTGAACAACGTTTGGAAGGATTCAAAGCCAGCAGAGAATCTAGCAGTTCCAACAGGTCATCTGAAGCAGCAGTGAAAATCTCTTTCATTGGGTGTTTGGGATGCTCTTTGAACACAACATAATCTGGCAAGTATTTCATGTCCTGCAAAGAAAGAAAAGCTCATTAATACAGTGCTGTTTTCCATTTATTTCTTTTAAAAGCTTACTACTGTTAGCGTCAAGGATGAAGTTTACAGTACTGATTTTGAATACCAAGGCCCCAAAATCTGGAATGCTTTACCAAGTAGGCCTACTTTAAGAGAGATCAAATCTTTTGATTCATTCAAATGTCAGCTGAAGTCGCTTCTGTTTTTAAATTACTAAGATAAATATTTGGAGTGATTTTCTTTTAGTCAGATAAACAACGTTTTATGTTACTTTTGTACGTTGTACTGTTTTGTAAAGCGCTCAAAGCCTGTGTACTTTAATCGGGGTTGAGCGCTATATAAATGTCATATATTATTATCAGTATTATTATTACTGATTTTGATATCCTCATAAAAAAGATACAGAGACATAATGGATGTTCATTCTATATATGTCACATTTAGAACAAAAGCAGGATAAAATCATTAAATTGTCTACACTAAGCTATGAGATAAATCATTTTTTATCAAATCCCTTTCAAATAGCAAAATGAAATTAAATAAATGAATACAGCAAGACTCACAGGCCAGTCTGCCTCACTTGGTGTTCCTAACACTTGAAAGGTTTTACTGAGCTGATCAAGGTCTGTATCTCCTTGAAGGAACGGGGCCTGTCAGAAAAGGAAAAAAAAACAAGCTTTAAGGTCAATAAAGTCTCAAATTTTCACAGCAACATTATATGAGTGCATTTTATGAAGAAATGTTTATTGAAATGAAACACGTATGCAAGTAAATAATACCCAAAAAAAGTGGGATCTAGTCAAAACTATTAGAATTAAACATTTGTTGTGGGCCTACATCAAAATTCTTTATCATCTAATAAAAGGGACTGAGACTGGCAACATGCCCATCATGACTTGATCATCTCCATGCTTCTCAATTCACTTGAGATTATCCAGCTGACAGAAACCCACTTTTGAAGCTTAACATGCTGTTCAGAAGAGCATATATTTGCCAGAGAAAGTAAAGTCAAGTACGGATATCGCTAATATGTCACGGATTTACAAATATGTTCAATACAGCCGTATTTCAAGTAAATCTTGATAACCAGAAATAAGAGAAAATATTGAAGAAAATCAAGGGAAATCACAGTGACAGTATAATAGAAAATAAAACATTGCCAATGTTGCCAATGCAAAGAAAAAATAGTGATTCAGCCAGGGAATGGTAAATTGTACCAGCCATCCGTGATTTCGAGTTTTCCATGTTCATGTTATCTGCGCCAAACTAAACTACTTCAAGTTACAAATATACTGAGACTACACACAGAGGAGAGAATTAAATCCCTACTTTAAAAAAAATATAGTACAGGGTTTTATGGCGCCTGCAACTGCATAAGGTCATATGAGCGCCAAGGGGTGGGTGTCAACAGAGAAGTCTTTACAGGGAATCAGACTTACTCTGCTCACCTCTCTAGCTTCAACAGCACAAGGTCTGCTTCGACTATCAAGGCACCCCGGAAATAGCGGGTCACAAGAGAGTGACAAACATACAAAAGAAGATGAGGATAATGACAATAGTAAGGATTAGGAAAGAAAAAGCAGCAGTTCCCTGTTATAGATCAGGCACAGTTATGAGCGTAGCATGATGAATCAGCCCATTTACAATTCTACTATGCTTGAACGAGAAATGTACCCCCTTTGGGAATGGCCTAAAGACACACAGTCAGTGGCACTGCTAAGGCTATACAATGCTATTAATTATTTGTTTAAATTAAAAAGAAGCTCAATGATACAATATCAATCATTTACTGAAAGGAAAAAGAAAAAGAAAAACGATACACAGCAAAATAAATGAACAGGTTTGAAGTAGGATCTATTGACATCGTAACTGCAGCAGCTTTCTGTACAGTACACCACAACACAGACATACCCGTATTAATAACTCTGCAACAATGCACCCTAACGCCCACATGTCAACACCATCACCGTAAGACCTGGCACCAAATAACAACTCAGGGCAGCGATACCACCTGAAAAATATATCAACAGAAAATTGAAGGGGAAAGACAAAAGTACAATCCAGAAACTTTTTCTTTCTTTCTTTCTATCTATGCATTGTCTGTCCACTGCAGGATGTAGCCCTCCAACAATAACATCCACTTTCAGCTGTTTTTCGTGTCCAGCTTGTACACGTCTGCTCCCTGATGTCATCTTGCCATCTTCTTTCAGGTCACTCTGTAGATCTCATATCAAGACAAAAATGTGCAAAATTTTAAAGTTTTCATGCCCTTTGCAACACTGTCAAACCAAGAAGTTGAGGTACAGTGATAATGAAAAAATTTTTTTATCCAGAAACATCAAGAACAAAGAGCCCTCAAAACTCTTGAGACCCACTAACATATCCTTAACACTAAAACAGTAATCGAAAATACATTGACATTTCCAACCTACTTAAATTGTGACATTTGAGACCATTTTCATTATTTGACATCAAAATAAAGATCAAAGATTAAAATTTCAACCTAACACTATCTGACATTAAGAAGAAAAAAAAAAAGAGAAACTTTACAAGTTGAATACCCTTTGCAACAATGTCATATCAAGATGCAGAACACGTACAGTATTAGGGGGGAAAAAAAACCTCAAATAATTTGTATCGGTTTTTTTTCATCTATCTCTAAACAAAAACTGCTTTTGGCAGAAAGTGACATTTGAATAAAGATATGCACATTATATAGGCACAATAACAGTCATTTAGTGCAGGGAAGAAGGTATATAAACAGACCAAAACAAAAGAGAGAAAGGAAAGAAGTAAGACATACAAGTGGTGCCCCCAACTATCAAAACAGAAAATTCCAAAGACTGACATTATCAGAATAAGATATAATTTCTTACTTCAAAGCAAGAAGTTGCTTGAGACAGAATTTTTCGTATACTTTTCTAAAGAGCATATAGTCCTCAAGCCCTCAGTCAAAGAGGGACTTACCGTGTCACAACTTGATGAGAGTATGGTCGGCTGGGCGAGCCATAAAATTTCGCAAGACCAAAATCTCCAATTTTCAGTGTGCCTTGCTCATTGATCAGTAAGTTATTTGGTTTCATATCCTGGGGAAAAAATTATAAATTCATTTATGAGCATGCATAACTCTTTCAAATAGAAGCGCATGAGTAATTGGTCAAGAATAAAAGAATTTGCCTAGGAGTTAAAAAACGACAAATCTATTTTGTTCACAAAGTCATAACAAGACTGTCCTTAAATTCTTTTGATAAAATTTAACCCATGTTGGACTACAATGCAACGTAGAATCATGAAAATAGCACCATAACATGAGAGAGAAAAAACAAACAAGTATATGACAGAACCTTTGCATAATAATTAATTCCGTTGTATTATTTTGATATCCCACAAAGGTGGAACATATGAGACATTGATGTGCAGGTCAAAACTATTCAAAGGTAACACAATTATGTCTATGAACTAGTAAAATAAAAATAACACCAGTCAATGATGAGGTGATAGAGACGCAACATAGATAAAGAGCAAAAAAATATTGAATAGCAGAACAGTTCAATAAAATACGAGAATAGGCTAGTTTTCTGTACCATACTTTGAAGACAAAAAGATCTCTCTCTCTCTCTCTCTCTCTCTCTCTCCCTCTCTCTCTCTCTCTCTCTCTCTACCCAATACAAGCTAAAAACAAGTACACACAAACACACACAGATATGACATTACCCTGTGGAGAATCCAGTTTGTATGAAGGTATTCTAGGCCCAGTAAAGTTTGCAGAGTGTATGACTTGATGTGAGGGGCTGTCATGACTATGTTGTTATCCCTGATCACAACCTGGAATAGCCATGGTCACAGACACCCGTTACATTAAGTTTCCCAATTGTTATCCATCAAAAGACTTTAGAGCATTTTTGCCCCTCAGCCAATGGTCATATAATAGCAAATGCACAAGTACAGCATAATACATGAGTTGTTCTGTCAAACACATAATAAGTGTTCCGCAGCCTGACAGAGAGTTGACAGCTTATGTCTCTGATGGCAGTCCTCAAATAAGTTAATGTTCATAGTCACTTCATGTTGTCCATGGGTTTGGCAAGCTAAGTTCAGTTTTAATTCATTTTTGTTTCTTTAGAACAGACACCACAGACACAGTAGGCCCTTTCTTAAGCAAAACCCAGTCACGGTGACAGAAGAAAAAAAAAAGTCATCAGTCTCCCCAATGCTGATAAATCTATATCATTTGTGCTGCAGCCATCAGCATGACAAGTAAAAGATGCAATACATTAAAAGTACAATTCCTTGTTTACAACACAAAAAATGTAAATTATACATACAGCCTTAGAACATTTTGCTAGTCAAATTAGTATATAGTCTGACAAAAACCAAGGAGAAGGATACTCAGATCGAACATGATTCCTGATCACTTTAATCAACACCCATAACCTTACTGTATTTAGACAACTGTAGGCATAACTGAAAGCAACTTAAAAGATCAGCCTCACTTCTAAGAACAGACTGCCAAATATCAGTACTATGTGATGGTGAATATTCTCCTAGTCAAAGCATCCTTTCCTTTAACTCTTCAATACACACTATGTTACACACAAACAAATGTCAATTCCACAGCAGTAACTACAACAGCACCCAAACACTACGACAAAATCAGCTCACCTCAAGGTCAGTTTCCATGAAGTCAAACACCAGACTAACATTGGATTTGTGACCAAAGACATCAACAAGCTGAAAAAAAAAAAAGGAAAAGAAATGCTAATACTACTTCAAAAAATCACACTGGTGGAAATGAGTTTGTTGAGACATTTGAATGTGATTATTTCGGCAAAATTTGTACATGAGAGAGACTTTCCTTTTTCACAGCTATGAGAGTACTTACTAGTGAAGAGAAAATTACATATTTAAGTGAACCATATTTACCAAATGTCCAACATTTATGTTTTAGACACATATATCTTGAAAGACAGTGGTGTGCTGTTGAAAAAATTGCTCATTTGAAAAACTTAGTATTCTCTCTTTCTTTTATTTTCCTACTGACAGCACTAGATTATTTTCCAATTTTCAGACTACGTCGAAAAAAAATAGCCACAGGTTAGAAGCCATGATGAAATGGGTTATATACAAAATGATGCTCATGAGGAGCTCCGCAGTGAAAGGTAATAGACATAAAGTAAGGAATGAAATTAAAAGAAAAAGGTTGAAAATGTTCAAAACATCTCTACATCAAATAAAGTTACTTAATTTAACAGACTATTTATGAAGATGTCAACAACAAAAACAGAGGAACAATGATATTGAAAACAAAAGAAATTAAAGAAACCATCCATGCTTGGAACTGGCACTCCAGACACTGAATGGCACTATCATTAATAGAATCAACGCTATTTACTTGGTTCCCTAAGAATAGAAAAGCTGAACAAACACTGTTCTGTGAAAAATCAGAACCAGAAAGAAGCAATCATGTACAGTCCAACCTGCTCTGACGACCACCTGTATGACCCCTGTGCAAACGGCCATTTTCCAATCTTCCCTTTCATCGTTAACGGCCACCTGTATAATACGGACACTATTCTCCTCGACAATGGGTGGCCATCTTAGACAGCTTCGACTGTAAAAAAGCCACTCATCCACAAAAAAAACCCACACAGAGCAAATCAAAGAAAAAATTTGAGTACAAACCCCTATTATGTTGTCGTGAGACAACTCCTGTAACAGCTTTATCTCCCTGAGTGCTGTGCGGTTAATGCCATCAGCTGCCTCTGTACGAGAGCCTAGTTTAATCTGAAACAGACACCACATGTAATTTCAGGTCTTATCTCATGAAAACAGCCTTTCACAGCACATGGACAAACAATGAACGGGACCACGAAGCCAAGCCTAGAGTCACTAACACATGATTGAATCTTTTTAAAAATCATTCATGCTGCAGTCCCACAAAATGTTTGGACCCTTTCATTTAAACTTAACTTCATGACAAAACATGAAAACGTGACACCTTAGAACACAGATAAAAATTTATACCATTTGTGCACCACCAACCTTTTTCACGGCAACAATCTTGTCAGTCACTTTATCCCGAGCCTTGTACACAGTGGCAAACTGAAGATGGCAATAAAAGTTCATGATAAAGCGAAAAATCTAGGCGTTTATTTTGACTGCAAACTCTCTATGCACCATCATATAAACCATCTATGTGAGGTAATTTATCTAGAACTACGCAGAATAGGACAAATGTCAACATATCTTAGTGTTGACTCCATCAAAACCATCATCTCTTCTTTTGTCCTTTCACGTCTAGACTACTGTAATTCTTTGTTTGGAAACCTTTCCACTGAAACGTTAAATAGATTACAGTGACTCCAGAACCAAGCTGCTCGCATAATTTTAAAGAAATCTCTCAAAGAGCATATAACACCAATGCTAATTCAACTGCATTGGCTCCCGGTGAAAGCACGAATTCAGTACAAAATAATGCTTCTTTGTTTTAAGTGTGTCAACAACATTGCACCATCATATCTTTGTGACATGGTCATCGAATATATACCATCTCGGCCTTTAAGATCGGCGACGAAAAGACTTTTAAGACCTGTCCGAAGAAAACGTCAGAGACTTGGAGGGAGAGCTTTTTCACACCCCGCCCCCTCCTTGTGGAACGCTTTACCAGCTCATCTATGGGAGTCCACCACTTTATCAAAATTCAAATAAGCACTAAAAACGCATTTGTTTACAGTCCAGCTTCAATATCTGTAATTTCCGACATTCCCAACACAAATATTATTATGTTCTCTCAGTATAGTTTATTCATGCTGTTCTGTGCTGTAAGAATTTATGACTGTGTGAATTCATCAAAGTGTGCGATGGTGTCTGGGTAAGCTTTGTGGGAGTGAGAGAGAGAGAGAGAGAGAGAGAGAGAGAGAGAGAGAGAGAGAGAGAGAGAGAGAGAGAGAGAGAGAGAGAGAGAGAGGGGGGGGGGGCGGAGAGAGAGAGAGGGGGGGGCGGAGAGAGAGAGAGGAGTAGCGCGAGAACTTTCAGGCAAAACAAAATGGTGACCCGCATAGTTCGGCTCGATTCGAAAAGTTGAATAGCCATAGCACCTTTGTAGACAACCAAATTAGCTTACTTTTGTGTTATAACGTCATTTTTTTCTGTTTTTGTCTATCTGATCATTCACACCGATAGACAGTATTCCGAAATTAGGAAAAACAGGTCTTGTTTCACAACTGAGAGAGAATAGCCAACGCTGGCAAGTCTCACCCCGGGAGAGAGGTCGATTGTATTTTTATTCTCACCCCGGGTGAGGATGCCACTTCCACAATAACAGTAACACCTGTCTTAGGTAATCGGTGTTATTAAATCGCCGGTCGCATATTCCTCTTTCTATATTTTTCAGAATGTCAAGGCGCCCAAGGGCCCACTTCGAGTAAAATTGACGGTGATCTTGTAGTTCCGTTCGTTAAAGTTAAAGTCCACGATCCATTTGTTTACATCCAGAGAAGAAATCCAGAAGTCTTGATGACCAAATACTATACTATTTGAAATAGGCTACACAAAGAGTTGGGATGCAACCTAACTGCAAAGGAAGTGGCTATCCTTACCCAGGGTGAGAATAAAAGTACGATCGACCTCTCACCCCGGGTGAGACTTGCCAGCGTTGGCTATTCTCACCCGGAGTGAAACAAAACCTGTGTTTCCTCATTTCAGAATACTGTCTATCGGTGTGGATGATCAAACGGATAAAAGCCAAGAAAAAAAGACGTTATAGCACAAAAGTAAGATAATTTGATCGTCTACAAAAATGCTATGGCTATTTCACTTTTTGAACCGAGCCGAACTACGCAGGTCGCCATTTTGTTTTGCCCGGAAGTTCTCGCAAGATCTACTCCTCCCCTCTCTCAATCTCTCTCTCTCTGAATACTGTCTATCGGTGTGGATGATCAAATTGACCAAAACAAAGTTAAAAAATGATGTTAAAACACAAAAGTAAAATAATTTGGTCGTCTACAAAGATGCTAATTAATGCTATTTAACTTTTCGAATCGAACCGAACTACGCGGGTCGCCATTTTGTTTTGTCCGGAAGTTCTCGCACTAGGCTTACTCCTCTCCCTCTCTCTCTTTCTCTCTCTCCACTGTCCACAGACAAAATTGCACGCTTTTAGGCTAACAGTAATAATGGAACGTTTGTTCACGGCACAGAATTCTACAATTCTGTTATCACCGAGTAGAATTCTGTGGTTCAGGGTGAATGTAGCAATGACAATGAAAAATTAAATTTTCATCCAAATTGCTTTAAAATGGGCTTAAATGAAAAAAGAGTAAATTCTAAAAACTATGGTTTTTAAATTTTTAAAATCCATTGATAAATTTAAAAGTTATTGGGGGTTGTGTTTGCAAAATTTTGGGGGACCTTCATTATATACAGGCAAATATCGCCAAAATGTGGAACATGTCTTGATGTATTTTAAGGAAAAACTGTTCATAAGTCAGTAATGAATTGGAGTGTATATGAATGAAACTTGGCATCTTCATGTGATTTTTAGTGCAGAATCTAGTTCTGTTATCATTTTTTCGATGTCTTTATTACTTTGGATCTTAAAGTAGCAATGCCAATCGGGCTTTCCCGTGCAGCGAAAATTTGGTCCCCGTTTGCGGGCGATTTTGCGGACCCGGCCGAAGCGCAGGTGACTAACTTTGTCAACTTCAGTCTGCTCTATTTCCAAACCAATCCGAATGAAGCTCGGCAACCAATCAGAAAATAGGGCAAACTAATGATATGTGGACGTTGAAGTTCGTACACATAAATTAACCTATACTTTTGGTGTCGGGAAGACTTTCATATTGTGTACACCGAAAACTTTAAGGAGTTTGAATTTAAACGCCGAGATGGTAATAGATCTATCTATCCTCTATAGTGTGCTCAAATTTGAACGTTCTGTGTCAAGTAGTTGTTTAGACCCGATCATAAATGCACCACTGCCCCCCTATCCAAAGCGGCTTCGCACGGAGACCGGCCATTTTCCCCTCACTCTCGCAGCAAATGTATGTGACCTGTAGACAAATCCCCGCATGACTATTCCGCGCCCGTTCATTGGTCACTTGAAATTTAAAGGCAATGGCGGGCGCGCGCATCCGGTTGTTTTTCTCTCTATTCCCCTGTAACATCACAATGGGGGTATTCTGAGGCGAGGTTATCTCGTCTCGGGGTGTTCGCGTCTCAACGGGGAAACAGAATTTTTAATTGTACGGCATGCTAGATTGAATTAACTTATCTTTTACGGTTGGCATGGTCTAAAGTCATCATAAAAAGCTTTGCAATTATTTAGTCACACTGCCGACATATTCTTAAAGATCCCATGTTGTGATACGATGCTATAAATAAAATGGACTCATCCCGACACCCCTTATTCGCAAAATCGTAATATGTACACCAAAATTTTAATTATAACAAAATAACTACGAAATGGGTAGTAAATCTGACTGCAGAAATGTTTCTACACCCAAAAACACATCGAGTACCCAAGTTTCTCTCTAACACTCCGATTAGTTACCGAGATATCGTCGATTTTCTTACAGAATCTGCTACTGCGTGGTCCACTTTTTAGGAGTATTTTCCTATATATGTGGGTCATCCATATTTTGCCGACCTTTACAACCCCATAACTTTTTTATTTATGAACCGATTCTTAAAATTCAAGAAGCATAATTCTTAGAATTGAAAATTCTTTCTTTGGTACCAAATAAAAAAGGGCTAAAGTGAAAATTAAAATTTTCATTGGCATTGACTGATATTTGCGTGAAATTTGTTGAATTGCGTGACATCGTTTTTACCGCAGCGCGTTCACTCCTTCTTAAACTCAGTAAAGCGGTATCGGGAAAATCCGCGATGAAGTCATCGGTGACCTGTTTAGTTAGGCAGCCAATCACATGCTGCCTAGCGATCACACGCCTCTTGCATGCCGGCACCTCGCGTTCGGAATGCATGGTCTAGTTTCCAGCTCTAGTGTTTTATCAATGGATGGGTGGTATTTTAAGTTGGTACGTAAAATCTACTACACGCAGAGACCTGAAATTTTACAGCAATAAAGAAGACATGTGGGGTGCCCGTGTGGTCGGCGATCAACCCGCAGCTCCGCTTAGTTTTCGAACCGCAGAGGAAATTCGCACAAACACTACAATTTCTCCGGTTCTAGAAATCGTTCGGGATTGTACGCTGGCATGTCTTTAGTTTAACCTTTCCTCTCATTGGTTGACGAGTTTCATTTATTTTCGTCAACGAGTTTTCCCGTAACTATACTTAAAAGAGAGTCACTTCTGATTCCGAGCGGCTCAAAAATTACCCCTCGCGCGGAGGTCAATTTCCGGCCCAGGGCGCA
Organism: Aplysia californica; assembly: GCF_000002075.1. NCBI lineage: Eukaryota > Metazoa > Mollusca > Gastropoda > Aplysiida > Aplysiidae > Aplysia > Aplysia californica. The sequence continues at coordinate 265,063 of NW_004797638.1, read as the reverse complement.
GCAGGCGATTGGCATTGCTAGTGAATGCTACACAGGTTGGCCTAGGCTATAACGGTGAACGCACACCGGGTGAGAATAGCCAAAAGACTCGCCTGCGCTAGTATATGAGCCATTGCCAAAACGTGGGGAAAAACACACACATCTCACAATAGTGTGCATAAAATGTGATGCATTAGTATTTATTCCTCCAAAACTTATACACATGTCAAATATAGGATGTAGAACCTGCATTAGCAGTTTCTGACCCTATGTCAGCTTTATAACCTTGAGTTTGTAAATTTTGTGCCCAAAATGTTCGTTTTTTAGTGATTCCTGGAGTGTCATTCTGAGCACACCAATGCAAACTTCCAAGAATGTCAAAAAATTAGTATTTTTGGGTGTTTTTTTTTAACCTGTGCTTTGATTCTATGCTATTTGTGATCGAGAAAGGTTCACTTGCTCAAGAAATCGATTTATTTGTTTGCATATAAACGAATAATTCGGATCACTTGTGCGTCAGGGGTGTCGTCACGGACTAGGTGTTTCAGAAAACACCATTATTTTTCAGTAGAATCACCACAGCTGGTTAAATCTTTTTGCCTATCGTCGTTTATTCAACAGTTCAAAAGCCGCGATGCGCGAAAGGAACATCGGGTTCCTAGATCTACGATTTCGGTCGGCTGTTTAACATTCGCCGTTAATGGCGTCACTTTGCGACGTACCGGAAGTCCGAATTTTAGCCTACTTTTGTTTTGAACGGGTCATCAACAGTGCCCGGATATAATTGTTTTCTTGAGTGACTTCCCCTTACCCGCTTCCCCAGAACAGCGGGAGCAACGGGGTAAAGAGAAAAACGAAAGTAGTCATTGCCGTCACCCTCCGGTTACGCACAAGAATCTTGCGTTGAATGTGACGTACTGGACTGTTTTGCGTGTTTTTAGGCTACCCTATTGAATATTTTAGTGAAATTGTGGTGTTTACATTGGATTCCTAGAACAAGAGTGTGATGTGTGAACAAACTTCGAGAGATGGATCATTTCTGTGGTTATAGATTTAGCTTTTGTGCTTAGTGATGACATTTTGGGTGTCGTCATGCAGCCGTACAAGACTGACTGACGTACTAGAAATTACATTGTCCTAAGAGCAAACATTTTTAAAGTCATGTGTGCTCTTTTTACTCAAACAAATAGACAAACATGTCCTTGTTTATCTGTCTAACTCAAAAGTACACATTTGTTCTTTGTTGGCATGATATGCCTTTTTCCAATACACTGTGTCATTGTGTCATCATTGTTATGTACAAGTAATATTTTTCATAATTGCTAGTATCAATAAGTTTTCAACATATATTTCATACATGCAAGATTAATTTAGAAACAAAATACGCCTTTATTGATCTGTGTATCTCATAGTGCAAATTTGTTCTTTGTAGGCATGATTTTACCTTTTCCCAGTATGTTTTGTCATCACTGTTATGTACGAGTACTCTTTGTCATAATTAGCAACGTAATTGTGATTGTCTACTGTCTTTGATATGACCTGGCATCTGTTTCAAAGCAAAAGAAACCTCTCCTGGGTTTTTTTATTCTTAAAGTGCGCTTTCTCTCTGGAGACAAGACTTTTGTCTTTTCCTGTACATTGTGTCATCATTGTTATGTACAAGTCATGTTTGTCATCACTGTTATGTACAGGTCAGCTCAATTGATTTTGTGCTTTTGCCTCATATAAGTTTAAAAATTGTTTTACACATGTGTTTTTCTGGTACTGAGGCTCTGATAACTGTATTTGTACAGCCTTTCACTATTGTGATGTGTTGTTAATGATAATGTCCAATATGTATCCTTTCTTGTACATAACAATGATGACATGTTCTGTGCACTGCGTCATTATTACATAGTTTGTCATTCATATTACCATTATGAATGGAGTTCATAGTGTACGAAGTCTTTGTTTACTAAACAAATGGAATTTAAAGTCCATTATTTGCCTTGCTGCTTATCTGTTTTTGTCATCACTGTTACATACAAGAAATACAGTAGTTGCCAAACCAATAGACCCATGCCATATCTCCAAAACCGAACGTCTCCTTGCTCTGATACTCTAGGAATATGAGCACTAAATGTCAATCTGTGACTGACAGAAAAGAGAGTCAAATTGGTAAGAAAATTTTTTTTGCACCACTGAGTCTCAAGAGAGTCTCGCGTTTTGGCAATTGCTCATATGGCATAATATGGAATATGGTGAGAATTAGAGCTGGCCAACTGCAAAACATCAAATAAGGATAAAATTCCTGAACCCCCCCCACCTCCATATTTTTGTTAGATCAGGGGGGGCACAGGGGGGCAAGCCCGCCTGAGGCCCCCCTACTCTTGACTTTAACTTTAACGAAAGAAACTACAAAATCGCCAAACGCAACTGCCAACCGCACCACCCGACAAACCGAAAGTGGAATTCTGAAATGAACGATTGAATGAATGAAGACGAGTTTCCGCTGTTCTCAAGTTAAAGCACATGACCCTAGGCAGGTAGTCCTCTTTTTATAATCTCGTCCATGGGTTCAAACGAAAATTCAACGAGTTCTTGAGACAAATGGTTACCTGTCCTTCTCCTAAGAAGTCAATTTTTTCGTAGCGAGACGTCCCTTCGTCCGCCATCTTGACTCCGCGATTACCATAGCAGTGGATTTTTTAACTGCTGAGACTGTGCGCTTATCAAATGAAATTATGGACAAACAGCAAAAATGGGACATACGATTAACGTCCATGTTTTGCTGAATCTGAGATTGAAGTTGAAGTTTTAAAAAATACTCTACAAACACGCCCATAGACCAGACCAGACCATCAATGATTTATTTATAGAGGCACCAGCCATCCATGTCCAGGTGCTGTTTTAGCCTCTTTTTCCTGTATTCGGATTAATAATATCTGTTTGCCAATTTATTGGTTCAGCTTCTATGTACCCCATATTTATGGTTCTCAACCTGGAAATCGCCCATAATTCGCTGTAATTGCCTCCACCATGTAAAATAAAACTACAGCTCTATAAAATAACGCCGACGTCCACGAAATTAGTCGCACTATGTTGTAAATGAAATGACTGTTTTGAGTTGTTTAACGTGGTTGGGCAGAGGTCACATTACGTCATAAATTAATACATGTAAATGTAATGCGCAGGTGGTTGGAGGGCGCTACTGAGTGGTAGGTCCTACTTTTTCGTTCCCCTGCTTTACAACCTGTTGTCCACTTTTCATTTGATTGTCTAGTCAGACAAATTTCTCTAAATTTTTATGATGGGATAACATTCACCTTGCAAACATAAAAATAATAATTTTGTAGATAGCAGGTTCACCAACTCTTATCTTCCACTTCATTAAGGTTAAGTAACTTGCAGCAAAACACTAGACTGAAAAACTTCTCACTACAGAAAGGCACGTAGCATCAAAACTATAGAATAGAGAGTTGAGTCTTTTCCTTTTTTTTAGTTTTGTTTTTTGAAAGAGTTTTATGACACTTGCAACAAAAATACAGTATAATCCGCTTTAAGGACATGCTTCGGGAAGTGGATTTGACGTCGATATATATATAAATATGTCGATAAATGAAAATATAAAGCCAAAGATGAAAAAACAAGGGGAGATCAGCGGTAAAAAGACAACACTACTTTTTAAAGCTGCCTGCTGCCCTTGATTTTTACACAACTACACAGTGAAACTAGCAAAAAGAAAAGGCAGAGGGGAGGGGGTGGGGTTGGAGTTACGGTACCAAAGACAGAGCAATGAGAGGCGCACACTACACTCTAGTTCAAACTTTGTTGTAGTTGTAGCATCCTTGTAGGCCTGTTTATGGCTGCTTCCTGGGAAAATGGAAAGGCGAGGCGCTGACTCACTGATCGTGGCACTTGCCAGCGACAGACTGAGAATGGGATGGGGAAGGGGAGTGAGAGATCGGGAGTGGGGGTAGGGAGGTGACGCCCAGCGCGCGAGGCGCTTCCGTTTGTGAGGCTCTG
>NW_004797638.1:259376-260784 GCF_000002075.1 Aplysia californica | reverse complement strand
TTTGTTTTTATTTTCTTTTTTAATTCTAATGAAATTTTCAGGGCTAGTAAATTAATTCCATAATCTAACTTTATACCGGTGGAAAATTAAATAGATGCATTCATACGTGAGTTACATGGATGGTTATGTCATCAAATTCAGGGGCATGAAGGGGTAGGTCAGTTATCCATCTCTAACTTTTTTCCTATTCAAGATATCCAAGATCCCAACTGAATAGAATTTTGCATTGAGTATATCTATCAATGTACAAATTTGGTTGGTAAATAAAATCCTTTTTACTTTTATGAAAGCTGGGCGGCTGTTACTATGGCAACCGTAGACTTAAACAAATAAATTAACGTTACATTTTAGAGGTGTTTTCCTGTTATACCTCCATGCTATAAGACTTTATCTGAAAGATCATAGCTACTGAGATAGGTTTATATACCACTGTGTAGTAGGCCCTATGACCACTAAAGCTTGGTGTGTTGAATAGGCTACTTGGCGGCCCCCCCCATTTAATGAAAAACTAATGCGTTGACCGTTAGTGTGGCCTTTTCCCCCATTTAAGTTCGTGGGCTTCGCCAGGTACCCAGGAAGCATGTCGATAAAGCAGAGTGGGCAAAAAAAAAAGTCAATATAACAGAAGTAGTTTAGTGAAGATATTGAAGGAAAAATTTTGTAATTGGAAAATATGTTGATACAGTCGAACCTGTGTAAGACGGCTACCCATTGTCAAGAAGAAAAATGGTCGTATAAGGCAGGTGGCCATCTTAGATAGGACTGATCAAGATGAAGAAAACAAACCCTTCCTTTCTGAGGTCCCAATCGAAGGTAGCCGCATTGCTGTTGCTGTAGTTGTTATTGTTGTTGTTGTTGTTTTCGCTGGGCTTTTTGAAAATATTTGTTGCTGCTTTTGTGCAAGGGTGACAATAAAACGAAAAGTGTCAGACAAGGAAGATAGAGTGCTATGGTAAATCAAACACAAGTGTCGCCACCACTCGGAGAACGAGCGATGCTTCTGTCTATTGTTACTTTGTTACAGACTGGGTAAACATGTAACAGTGACCACTCATCTCACTTACAATTTGCGTATTAGTTCAGGGCGCGGCTTATGGGTTATGGGGGATCACACGCTTACCTCACCAGTAGTTGAATATTAGTTACCTATTGGTCAACAGTGGGAGGGGCCTACGCAACATGATCGGTTGGAGGGACTACCTAACAACAAACAGGTGATAGGATTATGACGGCTCGCCCACAACGCCAGGGGCCAGTGCACAATTAATGACGAAACGTAATTGAGCCACTAAGGTGGCCATCTAAGACAGATGTTATTGCTTAGTGTGATAAGGATTGTGAGTTAAAATATGTTGGCCGCGGCCGCGTTGGACAGGTGCCCATTTTACAGTTAAATTATAGAGAGAAA
>NW_004797638.1:214790-259276 GCF_000002075.1 Aplysia californica | reverse complement strand
TGTACAGGTGACCGTCTTATAGAGGTGGCCGTCAGGGCAGGTTCGACTGTATGTCAAAATGTCGATACATCAGCTGTCGATATAAGTTGATTATACTGCAGGTCATATAAGTGCCAAAGACTTGAGATGTTACAAGCGAGTTACATAAAAAGAAAAGAAGAAGCAGAGATAAGGACAACAGCAGATGTCTAACAGGAAAGAGGAGCAAATGACACCAGACCACCTGTCAACCACACATGGACTAAGTCTGAACAAAGCTTGAAACACAAGGTACATGAACGCACTAATAGATATATTCCAGTGATAAATTATAATTTTTTTAAAGCCTTGATTTATCAAGTCTGGGATTACCTAAAATCTATAAACAAATGAAGCGGACCAACATGAAAGATTAACAGATTTCTCTTTTGTGTGAACCTTGATTGTAATACCAGTTCTATCAGCAACTTACAGTTGATCATATGTAGAGTTTAGTTAATAACTCCACAATATATATTTTCTACAACACGGTAAAGATAGGATTAACAAATTACTGAACCAGACATTGGAAAGGATAAATCACAAAATGGATTAAACATGATAACACAAAGTGTCACAAAGAGCGTAAAACTTACTTTCAAGCAGGGATATGCGCTATATATATAGATGCTCGTTATAAAATATATTATTGTTATTATCATTATGACTGTTAATATTATTACTATTTTTATTATCATTATTTTTTCTTCTTCTTCTTCTTCTTATTATTATTATTATTACTACTACTATTATTATTAGTGAAATAATGGTACACAAAAATTAGATGAGGAGTAGGACTAGATCTAGTAAAAATAGAAATACTTTTCTTTATCAAACAAAACAAAAATCACAAGTAGCTAGTGCTATTAAACAAAACAAAAATCACAAGTAGCTAGTGCTATTAAACAAAACAAAAATCACAAGTAGCTAGTGCAAGTACGGAGATCTCTCTAAAATTCTACAAACATCACACCGTATCTCATCCTGTTTGAAAAGCATAGCAAAAACTTTCTTATAACAGCACTTGTAGTTGGAAGACACAAGTAGTACATGTTTGAAAATATTTCTAAAAGACAAATCAAACCAGTACAAAATTAGAATTTATATTTGCATGTTTATTGCTCATTCAAGGCAAATCAATTACAAATCCAGATAACTGTACACACCACAGCTTACACATTACTTTCCTCTCTTTACACATGCATTTCTTCACTCAAATGACAAATATTTCATGTGTAACCACCTGAGCATTCATTTCAAACAAACTAACAGACCACATGTCGAATGTTTGCAAAAATAACCTCATTCATAACTTCCTGTACAACTTTCATTCACCAATGTATTTACACTGATATTCCAATTCCAAAGTTCTGTCTTGTCTTTGACTTGATTTTTGTTTATATGTTAGTGTTGCAGTTGTCTGTTTAGTTATGTATACTTTGTTTGTGGGATTTTTTTCAATGCCCAAGGGGGGTGGGGGTGGGGGGGGCAAAAATTCCTGAAAAGTTTTTTAAAAACATTTAGTTCACACAATGTTTTTTGTCTCTTCCTGATGCTTCGCAAAAAAAGTTCAACAATTTGTATTCCCTTCCACTTTCAGTAAATTTAATCTCCGAACAGGGTAAACCCACTATGCGGGGGCCCTTTTTTTGGTACTGAATCAAATATTGATGGAAACGTCACTAAACTGGTCATTAAATCAAAACAAGTGAACCTATTTTGATAGTTCTTCATCTAATGAATGACATCCCGGTAAAATCGACCTGTTCTCGGAAATTGCCAAAAAGCCATTTGATGTAGAAGTTGTAAAGGAATGTGCCAGAGTCAGCGGCTCACCAGCACTGAGGTTCCGAAAGCGAGCGGCTTGTCGGAAATAAAGAGTTAATATTCTCGCCGACCATCACTTCTGTCATCGAACAGTATGCATGATGATAGCTTGTCCATGACACAGAATATTATATATATAGCCGTGAAACTCCTGATTTAAAAACTCCACTCTGCACTGCATATTCCAGTGGCAAACCCTACCCCTCACAAAATGCACCACACATTAAAATTGATAAGAGCTCAATGGAGTCTCCTGTTTTGACAGTCATTTTCTAATTAGATAACATGTAGCAATGTGACAAAATAAGTCACTTGTTGCACTCTGGGGTTTTTTTTGTAGATATCGGGCAAAACCTCCATTTTCTCACAGCTATTCATCTCAAACTTCAACTGACTATAACTGTGTAACAAAATCACAAAGACTAAAACTGTTTCATCATTGTTTAGGGCTTGAACAGATCTTTATTTATACCCCAGTGTTGTTTTATCTTTCTTTCTTTCAAACGCAACACGTTACTCATTATATCGCTTTGCTATACCGGTACATACTGATTTCAGCTAAGCAGAAAATCAAAATATTCAGCAAAATCTTTCTTTTTTTTTTGGCGACAGATGCATCTCTACAAGATCAAAAACAGTAACAACCAGGAAATAGTTCTTCCATCAGAAACAAAATTCATTTTGCAAACATCCAAAGATTCAAAATAATTCTGTTGTAATAATGAGTTCTCGAATGCATTCTGAACAAGTTCTTTTGTCAGTGTAACTCAGAGCTCCTGCTTCAGGATTAGATCTATATATGAGGTAGCGTGGTGGAATCAGGCTCTCGTCAATTTTTTAGGCATGTAGTGTTATTGGTATCATCTTAAAGCTTGTTCATTTGTCTTTATTTGAATGAAAAAAGTATCCATTTACCTTGAATACAAGTCGAGACATTTGCAAAAGAAAGTGGTGGGGGTCACCTGTTTTCAGAGATAAAATTAGTGAGAAAATGGCCACCAAAAATTAGTTATTTCTTGGCTTAAGAGTCCGTGGTAACTGAAAATTTACATTTTTGTGCCTTTAATCAATGTTTTTCAGAAAAATCTACACAGAAATGAGTTCTTTAATGTTCATGAAAGGTGTTGAGCCAAAAAAACAAAAATTTGATAAAAATTCCCAAAGCTGCGGAAAAATGCAAGTTGCTTCACTTTGATTATTTTGACGAGAGCCTGATTCCACCACGCTGCCTCACATATTTCTTTAACATGCTTGAGATATGGGAAGAAGGGAGACTTACATCAGTTAGATTCAATTGTCTGTGTTTATAAATCCATGGTTACTGCAGCCTTGGTATGAAAGCTAATTGGTCAAGTCATGGCAATGGAGAGGAGTTCAAGAAAGATGGTCTTTCAGAGGACAGGAACAAAACTTGTCTCATTCCATAACTATACTCTATTTCAACTCATTCGCTACGCCGAGCCGTGGGGGGCAGCGAGGCTAAAGTGCCGTCAGTACGCTAAGCCGCCCCCGGCGGTTCGAGAACCGACGTTCAATTTTAGCTTGGTTTCTATTCCAATCCAGATATCCATGTTAAAATAAAGGTCATAATATAAAGTTGATTTCCGGGTCAAGCGTTTCCACCGAAAATCGGAAGTTTTGATTCAGTTTTGAAACACGATTTCGAAGTTTATGCGACATTGTTTTATCGCGAAGCCCAAATTGTAGCCCAGACACCAGTCTTAGTACTTTTACACAACAAAATGTATCATTATTTTGCTCACTAAAGAAATGTAGGACTCTTCTTTATAATATTAATACTACTGGACTCAAATTGCCAGTGCACTGTAATTGAGAAATCAATATTTTTGAGTGCTAAATCTAGGCCTAGATCTAAATAGTCAAAATATTTTTTTTCTTCCCAAAATCACTACTTTTTGGTGAATTTACTCAAAAAGTACCAGCCAAGACATGTATAGTTTTATTCCAAATGCAATTCTGAATAATTCCATATAAGATACGAGTGTTTTTTCTTCTGTTTGGGATCCTTTTTTCAAAAATATTTTTAAAAATGTTTTTTCAATATCGCAGGTTATGATCCAAACGTACAAATATTATGGAATGTATGTAAATAACTGCTAATTTTTCAATATTTTCCTTTTCTATATACAGTTATGGTTATTTTGATGTATAATTTGACTAGGTGCAAACATAATTTTTGAGTTTCATCTGAGATTATTTATTTTTTGTTTTCAAATTTTATCCGCAGCCAATCACAATTGTGTTGCATAATCGCCTCTTACAGGAACCAAAGTTAAAAAATACTCAAATAAACAATACAGATGTATTCTACAAACCATACTGAAAATGTTGGTATATAATATGTTGATATTTATTTGAATTTATGGCCCCCAAGACCTGTGAACTGCGCACTAGTCATCATCTCATTTTGCCCTTCCGAAAAAAATTCATCCACAAGCCGAAAATAATACGTAGCGAATGAGTTAAAGGGGTTTTCTTGTTCTTTCCTTTTGTTTCAAGAGAATAAAATACATTTACACAAAATGTAGAGATGGGAGCTACAGTAGTCTCCACCTAAACGCACGGTGCTCGGGAGGGCTCCCTAGCGTGTGTTTATACGGAGCGTGCGTTTACACGAACCTTAGCAAAGGGAGGAAGGGACGCAGTTATCTCATTGCCTTGATATTTCTAGTGACCTCCCTTTGAGGTGGGGGCCACTTTGGCCGATAATGTGACGACACGTGACTGTTTTGTGAAGAATTCCCCAACTGCGGTTAAGAATACAAAGGCGTGAGGCAGAAAAAACAGACTCAATGTAATCATATGCATCATAAAATGTCGAGAACAGATAGCCTTAGAGGAAATTGTTGGTGATAGTCATAGAGACGACAGCACAGCCACATGGCTTTCCAAGCGACCACCCCCGACCGCATTCAAGAACGACACTGCATTCACACGTGTTGCGCTTCAAAGCCTAGGTCTAACTAAACAATATACTATACATTACAAGCGGTCACCCAAACACCAGTCAGAAACCTTCTCTCAGAGATGCATTTCCAGTGACCAATAAAAAAACATTTCAGTCCCCCAACCCCCCAACTTTTCACCGACCAGTCCTAGACCTAGACCTATGTGTCTGTGGAAAGTTGGGTGTGAAAAAGCTGTCCATCACTCTCTTTGTTCGGCGTGAGGGGTAGTATCACCAAACATCCGGTTTTCTAGGCTTGTCTTGCAAGCTGTGCAGGTTGTAGTGAAAATTTCTCTTAGTCCAGCTTTACATGTCAGCGTGTTCCGCGGATCGAAGCATGCGTTTAGAGGGAGTGACCGTGCGTTTGTACGTCTAAATTATATAGTAAAAAACCTGTCAGATGACAAAAGCGTGCGTTTGAGCGGAGCGTGCTTTTGTATGGCGTGCGTTTAGGCAGAGACTACTGTATATGGCTACTCTCGCTTAAGTAAATTGCTATCTTCCAATATCAAAGCAGCACATCAAATTTGACCAAATAAGTCAAGAGTAGTACAGCAGATACTGAGACATTTCACTCCGGTGCATAGCACTGAGCCAACGATCTTAGTTCATGAATTGTTTCAGTAAAGTCATCTGGCTCCAGTCCTGCCTCAATGAAGTGCTGATGCTTGCTGATGTTGAACTTGGAGACACTCTCAGTCAAGCTGTCTATGTGGGAGAAGACATCGGAGGTAGACTGGAGAGACGTCAAGACAGGAACGCGCTCCACACCTTAAAAAAAAACAATATGTAACTTATCAATAGGAACAGAGATTTAGCAGTTCTAAAAACGGTTAAGGGGATCTAAGCTTCAGGATTTTTTGTTATTCTGAAAATTACATTGTTTCAATTTCGATTAATTCTTACCAACACTTTTCTAAGAAAAAACAACAAAAGAGATGTTGTTTTGCTGTCAGATCATTAAAGACAAAGTACGAAAAAGGGAATTATTGTAAATGAAGAGCTAACAGAGCCATGGGAAATTAAAATTCATGAAAATAGCAAATGGTGGACGTTTGACCCTTGCTGCCATGGAAAAACGAACATAAACCACAGTATAATTGAATGCCCTGTCTATGTTGTTAGCGATCCAGTAGCATCTGAGCGTTAACTCTTCTGCATGATGCCATTCGGTAATAGTTGCATGTTTGTTCTAATTGTTTTCTTGAGGAGTAGAGGCAATTAGATGTGTGGGGTAGCTTGGGAAGAAAACATCCCCTTAAATCAGTTAGTTTTCTACAGAAGAACAGATGATGTTCCACTGTCTCATGCCCTGTCTATGAGCTCGGATCAACATGTCTTGCTAAGGGACAGACCCAATTGACCACTTCATTCTTGACTGTGTCACTGACATAGCTTGACACTATGTGAGAACCAGAGGTCACTAAACATTTTGACACTTTCAAGATACATAAAAAGAATGATACAGTGATCTCAGCCTAAGATCCCGGTGTTTGGGAGCAAGAAATACATGGGATCTTAGCAAAAGCATCAGGGTAGAATCCATGGTGACTCACGGTCAGGCCATAATAGGTAAAATAATCTCCCCTTACTTTAAATGAACTGACCAAGGATTTATAACTTATTTTGAGCAAGAGTTTTGAACTTTGAGGAACGATCACAACGGTATGATATGCACACAAATTTTCTATTTATTTTGAAATCTGACAAATACAGCAATGTAACAACAACAAGAAATGAAAGCAGCATTCAAGGGATTTTCCATACCAAGATGAGACGGTCGCTCTGTATCTGAGAGGAAGCCATGCCAGTTCACACCAGGACTGAAGATATGCGGGAAAGGTGTTGACACAACAACTCCATCTCTCATGTGGCAGCCAGAGCTGTCAACAAAGACAAATGAGATTTTTTACCTGTTGTCGAGTTACCGTGTAAACCTAAGGGATTAAAATAGTAAGATTCATTACAAATCCAAGAAGTTATTTGATCAAAAATGCTGATTTCCTAACCATGCCTTCTTAAAATACCACAAGTGTCACTATTTGGTTTTGGGGTTCTTATTAATCTACATGATATCAATGCTTTATTTAAATTCTACAACAAAATAATTATTTTAAGAATATTGTTTGCTTTCAAGTTGAAAATACAACAACAAAAAATACTTGTTCATCCAAAATCTCAACTCATTGTTATCTACACCAGTTATACCCAATGTTTAGAAGCATACTATCTTCTTGCTGTATTTCCGAGTCTATTTTTCAAAAGATTTTGTGCACAATTGAGGCCAAAGACAATCATATCTGCACTAATATGACCTAATTGCGTTGCAAGTGCCGTAAACATTGGCTAAAACTAAAGACAGTAATCTTAAAGAAAAACCATCTACTTGACTTTGCAACCCAAATTGATTCTTAGTGAACATAAAGAAACACAAAATTAAGTAAAAACAACATTTTCAATGACAAAGATATCAAAGCAAAACAACATTTACCCTGACAAAATCCCAAACACACAATAACACACACATCTACTTACATCTAGCGAAATACAAGCTCATAAATGTATTTACCAACACAAACTGATTTCTTACTCACTTGAAACTACCTGGGTACGTCTCGGTGAGATACAATCTCAGCACATCATCAACAGACGAGCAAGAGGACAAAAGGCGTGAGGCAGGGCTATCAGATACAAGTCTGAAAAAAATATAAATTAAAAGTACCATTAGTACTCTTACATGCTGTTTTTACAAGATTTTAAGAGCAAAAGATTTACTATGTATCTTTGAAAATCAGAGGATCTCATTTTAAGATGCACACCCAAACACTGAATTTGAAGTACATCCATAATCACTTCACAGGAACAAAGGATTGTCAGTCTTACCAAAGTTTTAGTAATCAGTATGACATAACTAAAACACTCTTCATTTCTCATGTTATAGATGACCATACTTCACTTAGGAAATACTATTACAAACCAACTGTGCTCTCATTAAAAAAGGACCAGTTCATACAGTTGCTGCATAATTGGATCAGAAACAATGAGAGAAATATATAATTCTTCAGTGTTTAACTGTGAACTTTGATTGATATTGTGACATGTGAAATTTGCCTCTTCTGTATCATTTTCTATTTCTGTGCCTCAGTGTACTTAAAAGCAATATCTCGCCTTACGCACTTAAAGACTGTCTACATAAATACTTGGGGTAGGTCTTACTTTTCAATCCATCAGCTTCTTCTGAATGTCTATTAGTGTATTTAGACAATTGCATTCATATTCCCCTTTAACCAAACAAATAAATCTAGACATGCACCAGTATGACTACCTTTTTGCCCCAAGCTGCGGAACTCCACGAAGTACACAGGACTGGAACATTGGTGATGAGACGCAGTGTACACTTGGGGTCAAGGATGTCCATGGGTCAGTTTGACCCAAACTAACTAGAGTATCTGCAACTGTGGTTCCCATACGCAGAGGGAAAGGAAGGCTGAGATTCAAAGCACTGACCTGAGCGTAGTCAAAGAAAAGATAGACATTGTTAGAAATTTCACTTGTCAATAATTCACTTTGCATTGCAACTTTTTCTGAACAAAACAATGACACATGCTGCTTCAGTCATGGGCACATTTTAAGTTTCAATCAACGACATGCTCATTATTAATATTCAGACATGTTTAGTAAAACAAAACAAAAATACATCAATCGCCATGAAAGGTAAAAAGTTAGGCTGTTAAAAGATCTTCTAGTCAAACGTAACAACTCAAAAACAATTTAAAATAGTCATCAAGGGCATAGAAAGACACACAAAACACTTTGTTTGACCTACCTTTCTTCCTAAAGAGCTAAAAGATGAGGTGATATCACTGATGCTTGCTGGGTCATTCTCTCTTCTGTATGGTAGACTGGCTGTATCTAAAGCCGCAGCAAGGACAGCACTGGTGTGATAGTCCAGCTCTGCCTGTAATCATGTACGGAAAAGATTTATAATTACGACCAGTTGAAAGTATTAGAATGGCCAAGTGGTTACTGATTTCAGACCCAGAGTAATGTAACATATGTTGCTGACAAAGCATTTAGATGGATAATAAGTGGAGTGTATCCTTGAGCTAGACATGATAACCCTAGCTCAAAACCAGGGTGCTCCTCAGTGGTGCTGATATTACATTATGTTATTGTTAATTAATTGTTTTATGTATGTACTTTGCATGTTTGCGTGAATGTAAATATAAATAAGTCATAGGGAAAAACATTCCACACAAGGATTAATCGAATGATAGCAGACATTGTTTGTCATTCTTTATTCATTTTTTATCATTTTGTGAAATCACATCACAAGAATTCAGTTTTCAAAACGCTACCATTTGCATTCTTTTAAGACAGTTCATTTTAAAAAATCAGTACTTAAAATAGTGAGAAACAGAAATAAAATAATAAAAATAAAAAATAAATTACATTTTTATCGATCCCAGAAGGGCAATTCGCTTCACAATGGCAAACATACAAACATACATAATTATAAATATGTACATACATACATAAATGCATACACATACATACATAAATACACAATTATACCAAAAAAGAACAATTTTACGATCATGCCATTGCTGGTCACCACTGTGCAGCGCTCTGCTTCTTTATTTAGGGCTGTCGTGTCTAGCTCAAGGACACACCCCAGTCACCACATATCTGATCCCCATGTCACCAACACTTGCTTGACTTTACTCTTGAGTCAAAACTCACTACTCACTTACCCACTAGAGCCCCAAAAATGTTATGAATAGCAACATTCCAAAACAAAGCATAAACTCTATCAATTATGGGTTTTTTTAACACAACCCCCCCCCCCCCTAAAACAATAGAAAAAAAGAGCACGCATGGAAACTCATCATCAAAAATAGTAGACACTCATTAATGAAAAGCATTCTAGTGGCAACCTTCAAGCACCCACACTTTTTTAATTTGTAAATGCAGAGCAAACCTGACCCAGTGTACTGACATGCAGCAAAGCTATCACATTTCCTACATTTTACAGAATAAAATCAGTCGACAAAAAGAAATTCTTCAGACTTTCACAAGCTCACCTTATATTGCAGATTGTCAAATTTGACAGGTGCCCCAACGTTCCTCCACAAAGAAGAAGCCAGTGAGAGAGGGACATAGAGAGAACTGTGCTCAGAGCAATGCCGAAGACTTAATGCACTGTTTAGAATTCTGGTTGACCTCTCCACTGCAGTCTGCACAAGGAATACACAGAAACACCTGTTATAGTACAATAAACTGTAGCAAAGTCTCATGCTTTTACTTACTATCAACAAAGAATTAGCAAGTGAAACTAGCCATTTTATTATTAGTATTTTTGCTGTGTTGAATATAACTTTCAAACTACTATTATGTGAACCTTACTAGCTGGACAGTTGCGTATTGAAAAAAAGAGATTTTTATCTTTATATAAATCAGTTTGTGGAGAGTAAGTGGTGCAAGAAATGTGGAACCTGAATACATAAGTTATTTTCAAACCAAAAGCGTGTTGTCCTCCAAAGTTCACAAAAATTTCTTGGCATTATTGGATTGTATTTAATTTGTCTTGGTTTGGACACTGATTTTTCAGCCCCCTCCTGCCCACCCAGCAGTAATGGCTACCTGACTTCGAGTTGGGGAAGTGAAGGCAGCGTGGAAAAGAACTGGCCACCCTACCACTATATGTCGAAGGCCTAGGAAGTTGTCTCACTAAAAAACAATCCCTAAATCTGGATCGGATGCGGAAACAACTTTACTTTACTTTATTTAAATAGTCATTAAACAAAAATCAACCAAGGAAGACCTAATTTCGTATAAACAATTACAACACAAGATTCCCAAAATGGGAAGTTCTCAGAAAAGTCACCACAGATCTGTCTGCGTCATTTTATGCAAGAAAAATTCTGAAATTAAGCAAACTGAGCCGAAAAATGTGAAACTATGCGATTATGTTAATTTTTTAAAAGACTGATAAAGGAAAATAATAAAAAATTACGCCAAAAATAATCACATTTTGCTTAATTATGTGGGGTGCATAAAACCACGGGGACAAACAGATATCAACAACAGATAAGAGCACACAAAAAAACCTGATCAGGAGGACAAGCAGGAGTGAGGCCCAGGCTCAGCCTTGACTTGCTGGAGAACTCATCAGACAGGTAGGAGAGGGCAGATGATGACAAGCCTCCAAAACCATTATGATTGTCCAAGAGAATGTGAAAACCCTGGAATTAAGAGCAAGACTTTCAGTGTTAATGATCATTTAATGATTTGGCAAAGGGTGGTGGAGTTCATAAATCTAATGAAACAATCCTCAAGGAGCCATGTGTCATCAGAGCTACATGGGTAAACTAGTCGAGGAGGCAACATCACATTTAAGACTTGATGGCACGAAAAGCCTGTGGGTGGCTGGCGGGCACTCTGGCATGGTTTGCTCCTTCTTTCCCATCAAACATCTATCGTCCTTATCTCTCTTCCTTTTCTTTGTATGTTACTCTCTAGTAAAAGCTGTAATTTTTTGCACTTATATGACCTACCTGTGTTGCAAGTGCTGTAGAATTCTTATTACAAAATACTAAAACTAATGAAAAGCCTTAAATAAAAATGTCCTATTCACGAGGGCTATCCTTTAGAACTTAAACAAAGGCCTCAGGTAAAAGAAGCTAAGAACTCTGCAAATACTCTAGTAAGTCCTCAAAAGACAAAAAGAGGATCTCCTTTCAGCTGAAGAACAAACTGAATACAGACTGTCTATTGTTAAAAATACAAAAATAAAGCCTTTTATCTATATATTTATTTTTTTTTAAAACAAAAAAACAATCATATTTATTTCACTAGGTACAAGGACAAATCATCCTACCTGTAACTGGTCACACTCCTCAGTGAAGTAGCGGATCTGATCTTCCAAGGCTTCCCACTCCCTATCAGTTTTTGCTATTTGTTGACCTTGCCCAAATATGCCAAAGTCATTCTGAGAACTGGACATTCAATAATGTGAGAAGAAAGCACAACAATTTGCACAGAACATAATTAAATACAGGGTGACCCAAAAAAAACAACTTAACAACTTTTTTTCTGAACATTTGACTCAAAAATTGTTCTAGAATGCTGTATTTGGAACAGACATAATTCATTCAAATGGAATTTGTTTGATAAAAATCCACGAGGAAGAAACTTATTTTGTTAACGAAAATGGCTTTAAGAAAAAAGTACCAATAAATAAAAAGTTCACCAAATTTTAAAAATCTTGTAGTCATGAAACGATTGGCTGGCTTTTTTTCTGTATTTTCTTTCTTAACTTTAATTTTCCATCCCTGTAACATTTAAACAATATTTCATTTTCTTTTTCAGAGTTAACAAACTAACAATTTTATTCCGGAATGTCTAGAAAAAGTGCTGTGCATGCCCTCTTCTGGACTTGACACATTTTTAACGTGTCATTCGAAATATTCAATGGCACCCAAACACAAGGACCTGGTAAACCATGAGTGTTTAGCCCTATCAGTATGTCCTGGGGTCATTTTGTACCCCGGGGGTTGTATTCTTCACATTTTAGAATATTTCTAGTATGAACATCTCTTTGAAACTTTCAAGATTTCTCAAAAAATCATTTTGACAGACTGCTATGCGAAGCGTACGGGTCACACTAAGGAGTAAATTTTCTCTTTAAAAGTGGTGGCACAGAGTTCCCCACGTCGTATGGATACGACAGTAAAACATGACGCATGGATAGGGTTAAAGCGACATACACTGGACATATTCAGAATGGAGGGGTTTCTTGAGGCAATTAGGGGGTAGGGTGGCCAATAGACAGTATTTTTGGAGTTTACATATCCTGAAAGGTGAAAATGAGCTTTACACTTAACCAAACGTCATCAAGGATATGTTCACACTTTTCAAGACGATCGGAGAATCATGAACACATTGACATGCTCTGATCCATGTTGTTGCGGCCTAGAGAATATGAAAATGGTATAGTCCTAGGTTCAGATAGAATCTGCCTTGAGAATGCAGACTGTTGAGGTGTAGGACACTCCTAGCTGTCAGCGGACAAATATCTCATGGGACTTAACTACTGTAAACTGCACTCTGGTTACATTTAAAGGGCTGCGAATGGTGTGTTTGACCTAGTGGTCATTTTGTTTAAGAACTTTTAGTTCTGATTCGCTAATTAGATCCAAACTGAGAGAACTTCTTTAATCATGATACCAAAGGTCTTGAGGGCACTTTAGCATTGATTCCATACCGTGCGTGGAACTGGCGATTGTCAGGGATGGTGAGTTGAAGGAGAGGTAATGTTCAATACAAAAAGCTCTCTGCTTTTACTAACCTTAACCATTTCATGAGACAAAGGAAATTTGGGAAAAACAATATCTGCAGACTGTTGGCTTGTTAGACTGCAGAAGCATGCAGCTTTTAGTGGAAGGGCAAGTGCGAACGGGTGTGTTATGCCACAAAAATGGGGACATGGTTGAAAATGGGTCAGGGTTTTTTTGTGTTTTTTGTTCGGATGTTTTTTTAAAGAGCGCCATAAAGAGCAAAGAGGATCCAGGTCTTCTTGAATAAGTGTCTAAGAAAGTTCCCGAGGATCAGATGGACAGACAGGGTCACCAACTAGGAAGTGTTAAGGAAAATTAGACAGATCCTAGTCAGAGATGAGGTAGGAAGAAGGGGGCGGCGATGGATAGGACATACTCTCAGGAAGTCAGGCAGCTGCATAACAAAGGAGGAGTTGGAATATAATTTATAATCCACAGGGTAAGAGATCAAGGGACAGACCATGTGGAACCTGAAGAAGAATCCTAGAAATTAATGTACAGAAAAGTGGGAAAACATGGAATAATATCAAGAGGCTAGCCCAGGACAGAGAAAGGTGGAAAGTGTTTGTCCTTGGCCTATACCCTGGTGAAGGGTGAGAAAGGCAATGATGATGATGATATAGAGCAAAAACCATTCTGTAGAATTATCTAAAATGAGTATCAGACAAATTTCTTTGGCTGCCAAATATTGTCTTCAAATTTGAAACGTACAACTTCAGTGCAGAGTAAAATATTTACAAAACAAGTTGTAAAGTTGGGGGGGGTTTTTTCCCCCTGTACAAATTAGACAAAATTTCGAGAAAGTAAGCAATATCTAAACTTTTTAATAGAAATGGGTTAAATTCTGCTTTTTCAGAACTAACAGTAATACATGTAATAAAATATGCAAACAATGTAATTCGGAAAGCATTTTTAAAAATAAAACAGAAATGAGAGCACTAATTTAATTAAATACAATCAAACTGCATCATATTTTATTCCTCTATTTAATGTAAATCCTAAGCAGAAAATAATCCACTAACTTGTTATGTTGATATTCCTTCACAAGATGAATGGACCGAGGGTGCAGGCCCGTACGTAAGAAGTCAGACCACACAGTCACATCTGAATCTAGGTGATAAGAGTGAGGGCCCGGTAGTTCTGCTTCAGACTTTGACGACTCTTCTGAATCATCGCAGTCTGTGTATCCAATGAAGGACAGGGTAAATTTTAAATTAAAAAATATATTCAATGTACCCATAATCATTACATTTTGTATATGTCTCCGACTCCGACTCTGTGCCAGCAGTCTAGAAGACAAAATCTCAAAGCCAGGTCGGTGCTTGACATTTTGTTCATCATAGAGTAAGCTCATTTAAATTTTCAATATACAGACCCTTATCCTGTCAAACCATAACATAGTGACTGCATATGGATCAATTTGCTTGTACTTGTCATCAAAAACAGTCCAGATGATAAACGTTTATCCCTCGAAAACTAATAAAACTTTTTATAATAACAAAGCCCAAATTGCAAAGTCCGAAAACTGTCACTTTTACGGAGAAGTCGACAGATACTAGAATTCACATATAAAACCATATGCCGTGGCGTCCACTTTAAACAAAATCTGCAGGATCGACAGATTTTCTTCAGATTAAGCAGGTTTTCGGTTTACAGAGATTGCTCAAATAGAAGGAAAAATCTGGGATTTTATTTTCTTTCGGTTTAGCATTGTTTTTTCTCAAATTTCAAAGGAAAAAAAGCAAGATTAAAATCATGAATCAGGCACAGAATAATCCCAACTTCAGTCAAATAAGTACAATGCTTATCCAGAAATTCAACAACATACATAATCCAAAGTTGGAGCTGCTAATATGAGACCCAGCTCCTCAACTGAAAGTAGCTGCAATATCATTACTAAATGTTCCTCCTCTACCTTTCATGAATGTCATCTGTTTATCACAATCTGTAATAACTTTGAGGGGCTAATATGTAACAATGTTAAGCTGCCATTTCGTTTTCCTTTCCTTCAACTTGTTCACTACAGTGTCAGGCTCACATACAAATGTCATTATATAAAGTACAGGTCCGACTGAAAGCAACAACCCCCCCCCACGATCATCCCACCCAAGCTTTCAGAATATGAATCAGTATGCATGCGTTCATCTCAATTCCTTTTTCAAATTTGCCAACACTTTCTCAAGAATACACCAGTATGTCATTATTTAGTCCGTTCTAATTCTGTATGCTTTAACTCCTTGTAATCTCAGAGATAAAAGAAGTAAGAGAGAACTCAATGAGAAAACCAATACTGAATACAAATGAAAATATTGCCCTTTTTCTTTTCAATTTAATCGATTCTGTACAACCTCTGCAAAACAAGCAGCTCTGGGAACCTGGGAACCTGATAGGTCATAGAATTAATTATATAAAATACAGTCTTGATCTTTCTGTGTGCAAACGTGAGTGCACGCAAGATGATTGTGAAACTGTGCCTGTGAGTGTGTGAACACACCATACACATCCACAAATAGTGACCTACCTTGCTTTCCAGTGTCAGGACCATCAGTATCGGATGTTTCTGCATCCTTCAGTTTACAACTCCTGTCACTGCTTGTCTCTTCTGCCTATATAGGCCACAAAAGAAATTCAGTCACTGTACAATATTTACATAAACTCATATCTGTTATTATTGAAGTGTGACACGGAGACTCTGTTATGAATGTGAAGTTAAACTTTCAGTCACCCAGAATTAAAGAGAATTCTCATACTCAATTGGCTATTGGAAAGTCCCCAGACAGCTTTTCTTTTCTCTCAATAACAACTGCTGGAAAATAAAGATTAACTTGAGCAAAATATATGAGGGAGATACACTAAAAATAAGAGGGTATTTGCATGTCAAATGAATTGTATTGCATTGAAAACGGCTTTTCTTGAACCTTGACTTAATGATATTCAGCTATTTTTCGCAAGAGCGTCTTCATCTACATACATGCGGAAATCTTTTAAGCATATTTTCAAAGAATTATTTGCTATACAACAGACACTCTATTAGATTAAATTACACGGATCGGATACCCAGGTGACTATACTAATCTATAATTATAATTCAATAGTAACAATAAATAACAAAGTATATTCCACACCTGATCCTCATACAGATCTTGTAAAAATTTGTTCTTTTCTGAAGCCTCAGTCTGATGCAGAGTCACATCCCCAAGCCTGCAGGGAAACAGAATATTTATACGCTAAAGTTTGAGCTTAGAAGAAGCTGCTGATGCATCGCAACACAGAAAAGTCAACACAGCCAGAACAAGTATAAAGGAATAAGTGAAAAAACAGGATCAACCATCCAAACAGCCCGAGCAAATGAAACAATATTTAAAAAGTAAATTTTATATACTGTCCCTACGGCAAAATGTCAAACCAAATAAAAGGCCTTCTTGACCTGATCTTCCCAAAGTAGAGTAGACCCTCAAACAAAGTGGCTCAGTATGATCGGATCAGATAAAAAAGAAATCAGTTCTGTTTATCAAAAATTTAAACTGCCAAATTTTAATAAATCTTCACTTTAGTGTTATTGGTTTCCTGAGCTAAAATAATGACTAACCAATGAACAGCGACTTGGCTCAAACTGACAGGCATAGGGTGAATCTTCTTACAATTTCATATTGAAAGGAAAACAGATTCAAGGTCTAAAGACGTTCCATAAATAGTAACCACATCAAAGCCAGAATAAAGTGCCACAAACTTCTCTGGCAATTGCTTTCGGTCACCTTGGAAGGACATCAAAATCAAACTCAAATTTCAATTAAAGTGGTAGTCTCTTTTGTTTTAAATTTGATGACCAAATCCTCACCACTGAATATTCTCTTCACTGCTGGCGCCATACAGAGTGCCTTCCCTCCGGAGAGAGCCCAGGCTTCCATGGAGATCAACAAGTACTAGTCTAGGTGTGAATGTGGTGTGTCCCTGTATAGAACAGAAGCAAAAATACATTATATGATGCTATTTTTTTCACAGAGAGAAACAACCCAGTCATCAGTTTCAAGTGCACTTGCCTTTGAAGGTACCAAAAAGTTATGTGAAAACCCTTAATTCAACAAAGCACTTCCACAGCAGTTTATAAATAGCAATAATACATTCATAACAACACACTTCTTTATTCAGATTGTACAGCATGTGGCAAAATGGTCACATAGCATGAAAAAATATGGCACACAAGAATTTAAGATGACCTCAGAAATATTTGTCATCAGCACTTTCAATAAGACAATGTCTGAATTAGGGTCTCCCTAAAAGAGTTACACTAAATGCATGAGGAAAAAAATTAAGAAAAACAGCTTTCACGCACTCACACCATAATGAGCAAATACAAACATATGAAGAAAATCACTAGGATTATCATCTATCTAGGGAATTAACTGCTGATCCTCATCACAGGTGACCTCTTGTTGCACTTTCACGCATTATAACTATAACAAAACAAAACAAAAGTAAAACAAAGCTTAACAAAATTAACACTTACAGATATAGTTTTCCCTTCTCTGAAGAGGACATCATGGTTCACTTCTTTGGGAAAAGTGCTCAGAAGTTGGGGGTCATACACAAATGAAGATTCCTACAAGATAAACAACAAAACACAGAGTCAAAACACAACAAATGTTCATGAAGGCCTGGTCAATGTGCAATCACAGGAGTGATTTACAATCCATGGATAACAGAATGTTCAAAGTATTATCATCAAAGTCAAAGGGAGGCACAACCAGTACATGATAATCCAATTTCGAGGACAAAGTATAATTTTATTTAGTACAATAGACCTCGTGGTCAGTCTACTAAAACACCTTTCTGAGGCCTGACTGGATCCTTGAGACTTGAGGCAGGCCAGTGACTATCACCACTGAAATGTGAACATATCTCAAATATCTGCCTATCATATAAAGTATAAAGCTACATACAATAAATTAGGATATAATATAATTTCTACAATCTCTCTATATATTATATTTGTGGAAGTTTGTCACTTTGGCCGCCTAAAACTTCCGAACCATTTAACTTTCCAAAAATTAATGGTGGTTCAGAATCATTTAAAGGGTGCACAGTTTTATTGAGGAGCCTGAAGTAACTGTAGT
This sequence comes from Aplysia californica, assembly GCF_000002075.1. Taxonomy (NCBI): domain Eukaryota; kingdom Metazoa; phylum Mollusca; class Gastropoda; order Aplysiida; family Aplysiidae; genus Aplysia; species Aplysia californica. The sequence continues at coordinate 241,010 of NW_004797638.1, read as the reverse complement.
TTAATTTTCAGATTTTCATTAGTTTTGTTTAGATGTAATCTTGGGAAAGTCTGTCTTCTAAGACGTCATTGTAAACAAGTGAGGTATCCGTTCACTAGCTGGGCGCACTGATTCCACACCTTTGAAATTCTGGAGTGTACAACCACGAAAGTGGAATAAATAATCAATCTATACATCTATCATATATTTTTGGCAACTTGGAAACACATCATGTGTCACTTCATCGTCCATAACAAAAACTAGCATAAGCGACATTTTGCAAATTTTTCAGGAGAGCAGTTTGAAGTTTTTGGTGACACTGTAACTTCTATAGTAAGATAAGTTTCTGTCTGAATTTGATAAATTTTGGACACATTATGTTTTTTTATGCTTACTTCATGTACATAATGTGCAGTTCTGAAAAAAAGTGTATATTTTTTAAGATTATTTGTTCTTTGAGAGATACGCTAGTACGTGATACCTAAAAAAAATAGATTTCTTGGCTAGCTAGTTTGTCGCTTACGCTATTTTTGGTGGATACGCTAGTCTTAGTTTTAGTAGAGGTTTTATGGTGCTTGCAACTGCATAAGGTCAAGGGATGGATGTCAAAAAAGAAGTCCTTACAGGGAATCAGACTTACTCTGCTCACCTCTCTAGCTTCAACAGCACGAAGTCTGCTTCAACTATCAAGGCACCCCGGAAATAGCTGGTCACAAGAGTGTGACAAACATACAAAAGAAGTACAGGAAATGACGATAGTAAGGATTACGAAAGAAAAAGCAGCAGTTCCCTGTTGTAGTTCAGGCACAGTTATGAGCATGACATTGTAATTGTTGGATCAGCGCATTTACAATTCTACTGTGCATTAGAATGAGAAATGTTCCCCCTTTGAGAATGGGCCTAAAGACACTTCAGTCAGTGGCACTGCCCCGGGGGTTGTACGCTAGTCTGTGATATCATTTTGTTGAAGAACCATAACTTTTTGTGACACTTGTGCTATTTAGGAGTACAAAGTATCCAACAACATATTTATTATAACAGAAAATGATCTCAAGAAATCTTTTCAAGTAGAAGTTTAATTTTATATCTAGATCTAGAAAATAGCAACAATTTCAACAGGAAAGCGAGCACCTAGCTCATGAAGACTGAAACCAAGAATAATTCAAGAACTTATTCAATCTTAACTAACAGGGCATAGAGTTTCTACTCTACAGTAATGAGAGAACATTATGTACGTAACAAATAACGTCCAAATTCTGTAGGACTTTATGCTAATTCAGGATAGGAGTAGATCTATAGCATAAAGCTCCGGAACGGGGGGATTATTGATTTTTTTTTAAGGTACAGTCAGGGGGAGGGGTGGGGTTGAAGGCAACATCAGATGACAAATACTGAACTTGGAAGCAAATTTTAGTATTTAGAATTTTGATATTACTAGAGCTTCCTGCTACAGAAAAGCGTGCATTGGTGCAAGCCCTGTACGGAATTGGGATCCGTCATACTCATACCTAGTAAGCCGTGTTTTTTAACCAAAAGGTCCGCGTTTCATAGGATGGGTGATAGTCTTGGATCTCCTTGGTGATAGTACATTTGTTTCATTGTCCTTTGTTTTAAGAGAGGTATGACCTCATCAAGTGCATACTTTTTTATTCTCTCTCTCTCTCTCTCTCTCTCTGTCTCTCTCTCTCTGTCTCTCTTTTCCTTCCTCTCTCTCTCCCTCTCCCTCTCTCTGTTTTCTGAGTCTCGTTCTCTCTCTCTCGTGATAGTATTACATGTTTTGTAAACATCTATATTTTACCTTCGCAGATTTTCAGTTTCAGTGTCACTGCATTTTGCCCTCCCTTAGGAAAGATGACAGGGGGTGGATTGGGATCATTTTTGGGATTACATTCCCCTCACAACACTCAAAAAAGCTGAGTGAAAAAGGAAAAAGGTCAAGGTCATGAAGAGAGCGAAGCAGTCACCGTGCACCTAGCTCAAGCCCCCCCCCCCTGCCCACGAAAAAAAATACCCGGTTACCGTGTTCGTAGATAATGAGAGGCGCCCGGTTGCTGTTTACCGTGTACGTAGATATTGAGGCTACGCGCCCGGTTACGGTGTATGTGACATTGAGACTACACACCCGGTTACCGTGTACATAGATATTGAGGCTACGTGCCCGGTTACCGTGTGTGTGACATTGAGACTAAACGGCGAAAAAGGAAAAAGGTCAAGGTTATGAAGGGAGCAAAGCAGTTACCGTGCACCTAGTTCAATCCCCCCCACGAAACTAAATACACGGTTACTAGTGGTGGGCCAAGAATCGATTCCAGAACCGATTCCTGTGATTACTGCTTCTGAGAAAAAGAACCGATCCCTTTTTCATAAACTAACGATTCTCAATTACTCTATTTTTATCTTATTTTTTCTTCAAAGAATGTATTTTTTTTAGAAAAAAAATATTGGTGCTTTGCTATGTTCTGAAATCGAAGTTATCCTGAATCTTGAACACTTAAGAAAGAGTAGTCGGGATGCAAAGTCATTGTCAAAGATTATATCGATCTGGTATACAGTGTCAAAACTTATTCGTTGCTTTCGCCTTTTTCTCATTCATCTGTTGTTGTTTTTAAATTATAATAATATTCCCTTTTCTTTCAATTCAAAATCTAAAACTAACGTCTACCCACGCGGCCGTATATTATACACTCTCATTTCTAGGTGTAGGTCAGTGTTGGTCTCTGACTTCATACTGTAGAGACTGGGTTGGGTAGTGCCTGGGGTAGCGCCCTCCCACCCCAAGTAATCAAAGGGATCAGACTAACCGTTACTCGCCGGATGTAATTGCTGGGTTCGGAATAATTGCTACTCGCCGGAAGTAGTCATAGGTATCGGGACTCAGCGGAAATAATTGCTGGGTTCGGAGTAATTGCTACTCGTCGGAAGTAGTCATAGGTATCGGGACTCCGCGGAAATAATTGCTGGGGTCGGAGTAATTGCTACTCGCCGGAAATAATTGCAGGTGTCGGACTAGCTGGGAGTAATTGCAAGGGTCGGACTAATTGCTATTCGCCGGAGGTCATTGCAGGGGTCGGGCTAACTGCTAGTCGCTGCATATACAATCATAATACTGGGTACGGGTCGAAACCACTGGAAGAAATCATAGAGCCACTGGAAGAAATCACATCACTGGCTATAAAAAAAAGTAATTGGGTACGGCGCCGATTCCTACGATTCCTAGCCGTTATATTCGGGAATCTACAGTTACCGAAAAAAACAGGAATCGCCCACCTCTACCGGTTACCCTGTTCGTAGATAATGAGAGGCGCCCGGTTGCCGGTTACCATGTACGTAGATATTGAGGCTACCCGCCCGGTTACCGTGCGTGTGACATTGAGATTACACGCTGAAAAAGGAAAAAAAGTCAACGTCATGAAGGTGAGCAAAGCTGTTACCGTGCACCGTGCGTGCATCTAGCTCAAGCCCCCTTCCGCAACCCCCACCCCCGAAACTAAGTACACGGTTACCGTGTACGTAGATATTGAGGCTACGCGCAAGGTTACCGTGATGCGACATTGAGACTACACGATGAAAAGGGAAAAATTAATGTCAACGTCATGAAGGGAGCAAAGCAGTTACCGTGCACCTAGCTCAAGCCCCCCCCCCACGAAACTAAATACCCGCTTACCGTGTTTGTAGATAATGAGAGGCGCCCGGTTGCCAGTTACTGTATACGTAGATATTGAGGCTACGCGCGTGGTTACCATGTATGTGACATTGAGACTACACACGCCCGGTTGCCGGTTACCGGATGTACATAGCCCGTAGACACTGAGGCTACCTTATGGGTACTACTTAAGAATCTGAGTCCCGTTTTGGGACATTAGTTTTGACCCCACCGACGATTATTTCTGGTTCTAAATGATTACTTTTTGATGAGTGGGCCGATATGGAGAGATAGCCTATTACAAACCTAGGTTAATTGTAAAATATCAAATTATGTTCAAATTCAGGGGGACATGCCCCCCTGACCCCCCCCCCCTTCCATGTTTTTGTTTGCCCCCCTGAAACCCCCCTTCCCTTGTTCATCACTAGAATCTAGTGAATTTTAACGCTCATTTTGTAGGCTGGATCTAGATCTAGATCTACTGATACAACATCGATACCGAATATTTTTGTCAGTATCGATATCCAGTACTCTGTGTGGATAATGCCTAGTCTAAACAGACGGGACCCAGATTCTTAAGTTGTACCACCTTACGTGCCCGGTTACCGTGACCGTGTAGCCGTGTACGTAGACACTGAGGCTACGTGTCCGGTTACCGTGTACCAATGATAGTACATAACAAGATGGGCCACTTCTCTCTTTGAGCCAATTAAAAAAGTGTCCTCAAAATTTGGTGGCGCCCTCTTCACAAAAGCGCACTTTTGCGAACAGAGTTACCCTACTTGAGTTTTAAAAAATGAAAGTGAAACTAGCAAGTTTTGGGATAAATTACGGAAGAAAACTTTTTTTAAATGGTTACGCTGACAAAAAACCTCTTCCGGAGAAAAGGGTGATGGTTTTCTTCGATTAATTTGACTTTAGAATGAAAGGCGAGAGGTCATTAAAATAAAAAAAACCCTAAAACTCCGCACTGAACGTACCCGAACTGCTGATGAACAGCAGTCGATCTGCGCACGCAAGGAGGTGTTATTCCTATTCTTCTTCTGTAAAAACGAAAGAGAGCTTCAAAACAGACTGCAGCGCCATCTGAAGCAAAGAGCATACTTCCTGCGGACACTTTTTTGGCTGAGTGGCCCATCTTGTCATTCACTATCTTTGCGTGTACGTAGACACTCCGTTGTTAGATTCTAGATCTGGATTCTAGATCTAGATATATCTAGATTAGATAAGCCATAAGCTGACAACTAGAATTTACTAGATACTAGATTCTAGAATCTAGACTAGATCTAGATCTAGATCTAGATCTAGAATATAGATCTAGATCTAGATCTAGATCTAGATTCTAGATCTAGATCTAGATTTAGATCTAGATTCTAGATATATTTTTTCTAGAGAATCAAGATCAAGAATCTATGCCGTAGGCAGATAAACTTACCTGAACATTCCACCAGTGAGTCCCAACAAAATTTGAGTAGTGGCCAAATTGAAGGGTAACAATTTCTCGTACCGACATAATTTTGCATAAAGCGTGTAAAACTCGTTCAACACTTGAGATCAGATATCGCTTTGTTGATGTTACAGGGCGCAGACATGTTTGTCAGGGGAACTCACTCCAAGTAAAGAGTTGAGAAGCCTCAGAGAAGCATCAGTTTCAAGTTATGCCGGTTATTTCCCCTTATATAGATCTAGTTACATTTTTTTTCAGGAATGTCGACACAAATCAACAAAGTGATTTAAAAAAGGGGGTAGAACAAGGAGATCAGAGAGAGTATTATGTAGTTTTAATAACAATTTTACGGCGCTCGCAACAGCATAAGGTCATATTATGAGCGCGCGAAACACAAGTTGGTCTCATTCACAACAGTTTAAAATTTTGAGGTAAAATAACAATCTTAAAAATGGTAATTCGCTCAAAAATCAAAATGTATGTATTTACAATTTTCCATAAAGGCTAATATGGCTATTATAAAATCAAGGATTCTGTTGGGATCAACGACGGAAAACATCTTGCAATTTTTTGCATCTAAATAAATATTTCCTTCGGGTCTCTCCAAAGTCTAGACATTCTGTTAAAATATGTCTTATAGTAAAATATGTGTCGCTTCCGACACAGAACGGTTTCTCATCTCGCTGAAGGAGATATTTGTGTGTCAGGGACGTGTGTCCGAAGCGTAATCGAGTAAAAATGACTTCGTCTCTTCTGGAGAGGCCCGATCGAAGGATTTAGCGGACTTACTTTGGGCTTGATGTTAGTTTATTGTTTTCTTTTTTTTTTTCAATGTGAATAAGTCTCCCACAGACTGGAGGCCAAGACTGATTCTGTCTTGGCTGGAGATGTAGTTTTTAACTTTATTTTTAAAGTCAGTCTGTGGGAGAGTGTAACGTCGTTGATCCCAACAGAAAGGACAAGGATTCTTTCGTCAGGAGGTCCACAATTCTGTCCCCGTAGGATTATGCGATTGTGCGGCCTTGGCGCGGCCGCGTTTTTTCGCTTAATTCTGCAACATTTGCATAATTTTGGATTCCCTGCGTTTTTTCCAGGGTTTTTTTTTGGGGGGGGGGGTGTTCATATTTTTACAATATTTAGCTCCTCCGTTTGACTGAAGGGAAGTAATCACCATAATAGGTCTCATTTAAGTGATAAGTTGGTTATTTCCCTTGTTAAAAGATCTTGGCTAGGTTATGGGTTAATGATTTTGTTCCTTGAGTTTGAGCCTTGAGCATGTTCAATTTTTCAATCCACCAAAAGTTGTTCTCAAGTCTGCTGATGTTTCATGTTTGACAGGTGTCCCTGATTTAAGTGATGTGGTCAGTAGTCCAGATGTCTTCTTTTTTTCTGGTACTTTTTTCTTTCCTCTATCGATCTACAGCTGAAAGTTACAGAGATTGTTTTTTTTGTGTTTTTTTTGTTTTGTTTTTAAATGATGCGTATTGTTTTCTTTCCAAATATAAAACAGATTACTGATACTGATATGTTCTGATTTCAATTTTTCTGTATAAAACATGAAAATTCTTCTTGAAAAAGGGCAAAACATGTCGCGAATGGCATTACGGTAACTTGCATAATTTTTGCATAATTTTGCATTTTTCTTGCATAATTTGGTCATCTAAATTTGCACAATTCTACGGGGACAGACAATTGCTCGTTTCCTCGGATGTCCACATGGTAGCCACGCGAACGCGATACTTTTCCCGGTTTCAGCCAAAGCTCATTTCTTCGGCATTTGTGTTGTATCCTAACAATTTTTTGGTATAAGAGTGTTATAGTTTGTAAGTGAGGTGATGCAAAACAGCGAGAGTCCGGTAGGATAAGGAAAGATTTATTAGTAGAATTTTCTACGGAGTCCAGTGCAATGTCAATGGCCGTGGCCTCCGCAGAGAAAATGGAAGCTTCGGGATGGAGTCTCGTCTGGTGTGTACTGTTTGAGGATAGGGCAGCGGCGCCCGATTTAGAATTTAGAGTTAGAGCCATCTGTGGAGTATTTTTCTATAAGTTTTGTGTATTCTGCTTTACATGTTTTGGTGTTTGTGCTTGCTTTGGTGAGAGTGGTCAGCTGTAAGTAAGTCTATTTTTGCCTTGGTGAGGTGCCACGGAAGGAGTTCGGGGAACAGAAATTGTTGGATGTCTCGTCTTGTTTGGAAAAGTGTATGTTTTTAATTTATAAGGTCCGTAAGGACTCTGATGCTGAAGGGTTTTATGAGTTTTTCGTTGTTTTGGAATGTGTTTATGGGGTCGGATTTGTTCTGAAAATATACAGTCGTGAGCTGGGTCCTCTGGTGTTGAGCTTTGTTTGATTGTTTATTATTTATATATTGTAGTAGGAGTTGTGTGCGTCTGATTGTGAGTGATGGTATGTTTGCCTCGTCCTGGAGGCTCTTCACCGGAGAAGTGCGGGCCCCCAGGGTGAGGCGGAGCCCTTGGTTTTGCACTGGGTTTAGCATTTCATTTTTAAGACGTGGGGTTTTGCTGATCCATAGAGACCTGACAGCCGAAGCCAAGCCTGGATCGGACAAGGGAAATGTATACGGTACCCGGTAGGTGGAGAAGGTGTTTTGAGTCCCCGCCCCACTCCGGATGAGAGAAAACTTTTAAAGCATTTAACTCTCTCTGGCACCTCACACGGAGGTCTTTTATGTGTGGGATGAATGTGGGTTTCTTGTCAAATATAGTGCCGAAGAAATGAGCCTGGTTCTGGACGGGGAATCCTTTTCCCGTATAGATGTAGTGTCAAATCCGGTTGCAGTACACGTCTGCCTGATCGGCAGATGTGTACTGCAACAAACTTTGACGGGAAAAACCTAAAGCCGTAATATATTATTTGCCCACTTTTCAATTTTGTGCAGCTGCCTTTCCATAGATCTTAGTTGAGGGTTTTTCAAACTGCAGCATATCAAGAAGTTGTCAACGTAAAACGGGCTGTCTATGCTATTTTGGAGGGTCTTACCGAAGGAATCTATTTTGATTTCGAATAGGAGAGGAGAAAGGATGCTTCCCAGGTGGAAACCTTCCTCCTGACACCCCTGTTGGTGGAGGTTTGAAAGTGAGGATCCAACACGAACCTGGAAGGAACGATTCTTCAGGAAATTGCCAATGAAGACAGGGAGGTGACCGTGTATGCCGAGAGCGTGCAGGTCTCTGCTGCTGAGAATACCGTACTTCCAGGTTGCGTCGAAGGTTTTTTCTAGGTAAAAAAAAAGATGGCGATCATGTGGCCTCCATCGGCAAACGTCTGGCGTATAAAAGTCTCCAGGCGGACCAGAGAGAGAGAGAGAGAGAGAGAGAGAGAGAGAGAGAGAGAGAGAGAGAGAGAGAGAGAGAGAGAGAGAGAGAGAGAGAGAGATGCATGCAGGAAGAAAATACAGTATCTAAAGTAGACTAAAGCAGCGGGACATCAACATTTTCCCTTGACCATCGCACTGAACATTTACATATTTCTTTCGCTTTTTTGTGTGTGAAAAAGGGGGGGGGGGTGCGTTGTAAGATGAAAGCTGCAACAAAGTAACAAAAGAATGGAATAATAATAACTCGATACACAATTCTTTCTAGTTTCTAGTTTCACAGGGTGGGACAATCATTGCTACACAGTTTAATCAAATGATACTAGTACTGGTTAACTGGGGTAGGTAGCACTTAAAACACTAAAGCTTGCGTGTTTTCTTTTAATCACCAAGAGGCCGAGCAGTAAAGCTTATCTTGCAAGTCAGAAGTGTCGCATTCCAATAAACACCTGATTTCAGAAACTTGAAAGAGGAATGGCTTCATTCGCCTTTGGGAACAAATTTCATTCCAACAGCTGCAACCTGACGACAGAGTCGGAAAATTTGATGGACCGTCGAAATGTCATGTGTCATCGTTTGGTGAGTGGTTGTGAGTTGTGGAGTATAATATGATACATGTATGAATAAATGGGACAGTAACTTCCGTTCTTATTCCTGCACTCTCTCTCTCTCAATGTGTGTGTGTGTGGGGGGGGGGGGGGGTTGAAAAGTGCTTCCCATGCTGATACTCATAGTAGGTGTCAACCAAAGACAAATCCTACTAACAGTAACAGGCCTACTTGAAGTCTTCACCCCCCCCCCCCCCCCTCTTTTTTTGACCATTCGTCACATGACCTGTGAGGAAACTAAGAGGTGGTTGGTTGTTTGTTTATAATGGAGTTGGGAATTTTACAACACATAGACACATAATGCAACCATGTCAGTGTCAGGTGCAAGCAATGCCACATTCCCAGATGCTCAAGATCAATATATCAATTTGTTTGATATCGCTGGTTCCACTAGTTGCACTGTCGGCAGGTCTTGTTTCACCCGGCTAAAAGTAAAAGACACTTTTTATTAATCGATCTACCAGACACAGTAAGTCATACCATTTGAAGTTTGATGGACTTGACTAACACTAACACTCAGTCAGCAAGCATGAGCACCCAGCTGAGATAAAGGGCTCACGGAGGAAGGAAAGAGGGGCTATACTTAGGAAGGCATCAACCACTATTCCCGTTTTAGTGTTTCAATTTCAGCCCAAAAACTGACTGCAACAATTTAATACATGTACCTTCACACCAACTTCTCTCAAACACACAACCACCATCAGACCCTGCTGCCTATCACACGTGCACATATGTTTAAATTTCAGACAGAGGTGATGCACAGTAATAATAAAGTGAGAGAAAAACAATACAAGATCGAACCCAGTGACTCTGACGTTTCCAGCCCTTGTGCTTTTGGGTGCCACAGTATAGAAATATATGTATTTTTAAGGAAAATTATGCAAGCTGGGGACACCCCAGGAAATGACCAATGAGCTATACCATTGTGTTACTCCAACACGTACAACATACGTCCTTTATTGTTTGACCTTTATCTTTCACTCGACCTTCAACCTGTATTCGGGTTTTTTGTCGACCACTGTTGAAATCATACCTCCAGCAGGGATATTTTATTACAAGACACCCCTCCTCCTTTTGTTTTCTTTCTATCCTAAAATTCACCATGCATCAAATGTATGTTAGGTGTAGCATTTCTCATGTTGACGCGTACTCACTGATACGGAGACGAAAAAGTAAAGTCAGGGGAAAATCTATGACAAGAAGTGAATGTTTCCACTAAGCAGCCAAGTTGACTGTTCTGTAATACATGTATGAACTAAGATTTGCCACACATCATACTGCTTGACTCAGTACAGTGCTACAAAAAGTCATATATGTTCTTTCCTCCTCAAACATAGCTCTAGTAAAAAAAAACAAAAAAAAACTAGAGCATTATTGAACTACAATATACACATGTATGATTTCTTTTAATAAGTCACGGACTCTTAATAATTCCAACACAACAACCAAATAAATTAAAAGTAAAATGTTTTTATTGAAAAATTGATTGGATCACAAAAAATAACGCTGCAACAAAGTAACAAAGACATGGCATAATAATAACTCGATACACAAGCAAGAAGGCTACTATGTCAGCTTAGGTTTACCCTGAACCACTTCAATAACATTTTGCAACTCATGATGACATTGATTTATTATTGTGCTTCACAATAACACATAATAATTGTTACACGAAGTTAAAATTTTTCCTCATCATCCCAAGAATGATGTTTGTATCCTCATCTCATTTACCTACACTTTGAAAAAATGCAGCATTATTGTCTATGAATGCTTGACTGCCACCCAGTTCCCCCTTTGGAAGTCAACTCTGAGAAATTATGAACAATTCAACATGTCCATTTGCACCACAAACAAACTCTTTAATGATATAAACCAGAAGAAATAATGTGTAGGAACAAGCACAGTATGAAAAACTTGCACAACGAATTTATCAGCATCAGCTGTGAAAAATAGAGATCAAACACGACTCACACTAAATAGCTCATCATCATACTAAGAACACTAGAACTGCTGCATACAAGAACACTAGAACTGCTGCATACAATACAAAGGAAAATGGTATTATTTGTAAAGGACATCAAACTGCACACCCATTTTTTGCAACAACAACAGAAACAGAGACTTAGGTATCCATTTCATGTTTCTTACATTTCTATTGTTCTTTTCAAATCAGGTCTGTCGTAATAAAACTCAAAGGCTTGTCCACAAATACCACGGTAGTCATTTAGAAGCTCTACTAAACCTGGACCTCCCCCCAGCTACATGGCTCAGAAATGTCAAAAAGTTGTCAAGAAAAATGAAATGATACACTATGTGGGACATCAGGCTGGCAAGGCATTGAAAATTGGGATGAAAGTCAATAGTAGAAATCAAAAACAAATTTCAATGGGCAAACTATACTATAGCACAATGTTACAAATGTATACATGTAGCCTACATGTACTAACATTGAACATTCCATAAAAAGCAAGCCAACTTTTCACTTATAGCTTGCCTCTCAAACTTGGTGACCGTTGCATCATCATTATGTAAACTCGATATATGCATGCAGAGAAATCTTTCCATACCCAAAGAGTATATGCAAAACATTTCATAACACTGCAGTATGTGAAACTAATTAAACAAGAGTATAAAAAATGTATACCAGTGTCTGAGGTGGTAGTGGTATAGTGGTAGTGTTTTGCTGTCGCATGCAGAAGATCCCTGTGGGGATAATTTCAATTGGGTATTTCCGTCTTTCTGCTGGGACGTGGTATCAGTTTCAGCCCCAGTTGGTCCTGACTGGCAGTCAAATGTGTGCATTAAATTTTGCTTAAAGTAGACAACATAGGTAAACTCTAGCAATACAAGTATACAAAACAGGGTTCTTTCAACAACAACAACCCCCCCACCTCCCAAAAAACAAAACAAGTGGTACCTGTTAAGAAGCCAGACTGGGGAAGACGTACTCATACTTTAGCTTTCATTGAAACAAAAAACTTTTGCAAAATTTATTCAATACACACAAAGACCACTGGAGGAAACCAGATATATCCCAAATTCTCACTTTCTGAGTTTTTGCCCTTATATGAACCTGAAGTGACTATTTTTTTTGCCTACTTTCTGAATCAAATCAATGAAAGAAATAGATAACTACTGTCTTGGAAAAAATACCAGCACAATGGAAAAAACAAGATAAATCCAAGGGTCAGTGGAAGAAACATACAATTTTAAAACTTTTGTGCATGAATATATACAGATTTAAAAATCAATGGAAGAAAGTGACATGACAAAAAATATGCCTTTCCACTTTGTGGGCACTTTCTACATTGACCTACAAGGCTGTTCTTTTTTTCGTGGATGCAACATTCATTTGAAGGCCTACATGTGTGCTACAATGGAGGCACCCACTAGGAAGTTGAAGGCAAGGAATTTAAAAGACATACCTAATGCAAGAAATCTGAAAAAAGACGTTTATCATAAAAGCTGAGTCTCTGAAAGTAGCATTTGAATTGTGAAGGTATATTTGACTAGCTGGAATAGGACAATCATTTATGACTTAGTTTATGTGAACTTTTATCATCGACAATAACATTGTATGCAAGCATTATTGTATCATAAATAATACCTTGCCTGTTACTTTTTTCTTTCCAAAGAACAAAGTGAAGTCCCTTCGAGACTACTTTGTGACAGAATACAATAGAAGGCCTGTGGCAAGATCAGAAGACGCTGCAAGTAATCACTCACATTCAAAATGGCAGTTTTTCAGTCAGCTTCTCTATATTTCATTTCTATTTTTTTCAGACAGGAGCTTTAAATGAGGATGTAAAGCAAAGATTCGGCTAGCTGCTGACTACAAAGAGGGTATCTGCAAACTTTGTGTTGTGTTTCTAACCTGCATTCTCAACCATTCTAATCACATTGTTGGGCCAGAAGAAGGTATTTGTGAGGCCGCCAGGGATTTTCAGTCGCAAGTCGCGCTGACCGCTTTCGAGATATCGGCTTCTAAAGTCAAAATATCGATATTTTATGGAAATTGAGTTTTTGCTTTCATTGTGTTCTTTGTCCATTTTTCTATGTTCTGGTGAAATAAAAAAACTGCTAAAACGAGATATAAATGTGTTCTTTTCTTGTTTTACTGAACCCACTTCATAGGAATTTGAGGACAGTTTTCTCGAAATGTACGCTAATTTCCTTCTGCCGATAGACCACAATGAACATAATTTTGTTCAAGCATTCCTTGCAATAAATATCGAGTATTTGGTATCGTTGGAAAGGTAATTCCTTGTAGATTTTAACTGCAGGAAGTGCTCATGAATACACACAACACAGAAGAGTGTAGATCCTATCAATGGCGTTGGTTCTGTTTCAGAGGCAAATACAAATCAGTGTGTAATTCTTTGACGATTCTAGCGACTGGGAGAACAATTGTCAGACATATTTTGCACAGCGAGCTGCTTTTTTTAATCAATTTAACCATTGGACATATTGAGTGCTGTTATTGTCCTCGAAACCAAGTGTTTTAAAAAGTTTTCTGTGACCACGCTGAATGCGTTCATTTTTCACTCATTCCGAACTCTATAAGATGGAGTCAGGTCGAAACGCGGGCTTAGATCTACAAACTGGATTGACAACAAACAGTGTTACTGGTATACCACAACAGCTGAACAGATATAATTTCTGTAGTAGCAATGCAGACGATAAGCAGGCGCTACTTGAACATATTAACGAGTACTTGTCCCCTGAAAGCGATGTGGAACACAGTGACAGTGACTCAGACCCTGAGAACAACCTCCAAAATCTAGACAGGTCTGCTGAATCTGCTGCCACTGCAGGACAACACCCCTCTTCTGATACAGGTAAATTCATTTTGAAGTGCGTAAATCTAGGTCTAATTAATAATAATGACTAGATCTACTGCATTAAATGATTGTAAGATTAAAATTTTGAGAGGACCTCTGTGTAATGAGTGACCACTCTGATTATAAGTAACTTTTAATGAAAGGAGAGGGTCAGGTTTACGTAGGATTAGTGTTCTAGGTTCAAGGTTAGGGATAGGGTTAGGTAAAGTTACGATAAGGGATTATTTATCTTAATTGATCCCTTTTTCCCCGTGTCTATCGGAGTGGTCGCTTGTTACGAAAGTTCCTCCTACGTTTTAATTAACGAGGACATCAGTTTTGGTTTTTCGTAATTGAGACAAAAGGTGTGTTTCGACTGTGTTGTAATTCTGCTAGCCTAAACAGTTGAATGCTACTTTTACTTTTCATAGATCTAGATCTAGTTTATTGGAAATTGTATAACATTAACATCTTGAGTTTATAGATGAGACACAAGAATAGCAATGAAATTAAAATTTAGTGGTGCGATCCAAGTTTAGTCTTAAGCACTAGCCCAAAATTCAATTTCAGGACGAAGCGAAGAAAATCCACCTTTTCTAAAACATACCTCAACTCAATACATCATAATAGATTGTAAAGCGCTTTGAACCTTATGAGGAAAGTGTTGTGTAGATCCATGAGCAATTCATAACAATTTTTACCTTTAGTCGATACATCAACATGATAACTGCTTGTCTATTTGTAATGGCACTTGGCTTGTTGGCATAGTGTTCCAGAATGTTGCGACTACCTTTTGCCTTTGTGATTACTTAGAGCACCCTTTCCTGTTCTCTTCATCAGATGATAAAGACGAGGAGCCTGTGACCTTCACTCCCATTGAAAACCTGTCGAGCTTTCTCCCAGGAACTGGAACTAGACCAACAAATGAGACAGAGCTCACTTCACGAAAGAAGTCAGCGCAGCTTGCTTGCAAATGCAGCCTTTTCAACGGAAAACCGTGCCGGACAAGATATGCAGAAGAGGAGTTGGACGAGGTGAGGAGTCAGTTCATCGCACTGACTGACCAGGAGTTAGACATGGTGGTGTTGGGAAAGATTGAGTGTGGGATGCACCTTTCCAGTACTACAAAGTGTGCAAGGAGGCGAGAACAGACCGAACAAAAACTTACTCACACGCATTTTTTTCATCGTGGTCACCCAATCTGTCGTGAAATGTTCAAGTATATTCATGGAATATCACAGGATAAACTCACAGCGCTTTTGAAGCATTATAAGTCTTCTGGCATTACACCACGCGTTCACAAGAACACCAAGAGGTTGCCTCCAAACACACTGGCCTACAGGGATGTAGAGCGAGTAGTGTTGTTTATCACCAACTATGCTGGGACGCATGCCATTTCACTACCTGGCCGCACCCCAAAACACTGGAACAGCAACCTCAGACTTTTACCAACAAACTGCAGCAAGAAGATGGTGTCCGATAAGTATGTCGCCTCTTCAGCACCTGATCAGCGGGTTGCAAGCCTTACTCAGTTTCGGGACGTCTGGAAAAAAATCGTGCCATTCATCAGCACCATGCGGCCTGCTACAGATCTTTGCTGGACTTGTCAGGAAGGAGCTGCTCAGGTTGCAAGGTCCAGAAACCTGTCAGAGGAGCTAAAGTCTGATGCCCTGAGGTCCATGGAACAGCACTTGACCAATGTCACAGCCGAGCGCTCTTATCTGAACAGCATTGTGGGCAAGTCGAAAGAAGCACTTCACGGAGAAAAAAGGACTCTGGGTAAAAACCAAGCATGTTCGCATGACATGACTATGCACTACAGCTTTGACTTTGCACAGCAGGTGCATTTTCCTTCAGACCCCCTCCAGCGTGGACCCATTTATTTTAAGACACCACGGAAATGCGGCCCATTCGGAATTTGTTGCGAAGCAGTTCCGCAGCAGGTAAACTACCTGATTGATGAATCTGTGTGTGTTGGAAAAGGGGCAAATTGTGTCATCTCCCTCCTCCATCATTTTTTTGAGTTCTACGGTTTGGGGGAGAAGCACCTCCATCTGCATGCAGACAACTGCTCAGGCCAAAACAAAAACTCGGCTATGATGCAATATCTCATGTGGCGTGTGCTGACTAGCCGTCATGACTCTGTTATAATTTCCTTTTTGATTACCGGCCACACGAAGTTCAGCCCTGATGGCCGTTTTGGACTTGTAAAGTGCCTGTATCGCAGAACGAAAGTGAACAGCCTGCAGTGCCTTGCTAAAGTTGAGGAGGAATCGTCGGTAGTAAACACAGCCCAGATCGTCGGAACCAGACCGGACAATGTGAACGTCGTTTCATATAAATGGGACTCATTTCTGGATAAGCATTTCAAAAAGGTAAAAAACATCAAGTCTTTCCAGCATATGACAATCAGCGACACATCTGGTACCGTGGCACTCAAACCTCTCGCCTGCTCTGAGCCAGTGTTGCAGCACCTTTTGAAATGTGACACCGAGATTGACCCCACCCTCCTCCCCCCTATCTTACAGCCACAGGGACTTGACAGAAAAAGACAGGACTATCTTTTCAAGGAGATTAGACCTTTTGTTGAGGATTCTTTTAAAGACAACGTTTGCCCAGACCCCGACCAGCCTGTTGTGCAGCTTGCAAAGAGGCCTAGAATTGGGGGCAATGCTGTTGCCAGACAATAGACAAGGAACCTCACGAGAAATAAATTGGATGGATGCTATGCTGCTTTAAATTATTGTGAGTCAGATAGTTTTCTCTTTAATTTCTCTACTACTTTACTGCCAATTCTTTCAAGGCCTTACACTATGCTTTTCCTGGGAAAAAAAAACCCTCTGCTTTTATTTTTTGCTGTACTGGGTATGTTTATTATTCTGTTATCAAATTATTTGTCTTTTAACTTCAAATATACTGACTGCTTTTCAAATTCAATAATAGTTTATTTCTTTGCAAAGCTTTTCTTGAAACGAAAGCTCTCAAGAAAACAGAATACCGGTAAGGTAAAAATCAGTGGACAGCACATGTGTGCAGTTTTGTGAAATCGCCGCGTTCAATTTTTCCACTTCAGTCACCCACTGCAGGGCTTGACAGAAAAAAATTAAATAAAAACAACATTTTCTCACTTCATTCTAACTTGAAAATACCCAACAGTAACCAATTAAGGTATGTAGGGCAGTGGTATTATGTTTCTGGGTTGTTTTCGGTGCAAAATCTCTTGAAATTTTGTTGCTCCAACTTTGAACGCGATTCTCTCAAAAGTTGATCTGCTCAGGTGGTTGTCTTTAAATGCCCATATCTCAGCTTTTAATTGTCCTTTTTTAATTCTGTAAAGACCAGGTTGTTCAGAAATGGAGGTAGTTTTAGAATATCAATATATATCAAAAAGGTTCAAAGGTCAACTTGAGACTGAAAATCCCTGGTTGCCTCACATTTGTCAGGAAACCGGGTGCAATTTAAGCCTCAAGAAGTTGATGTTTGTTCCTCCTTATCCAGATCCAACTTGATCAAGGAGGAACAAATTGTCCATTGAGCAAGTTGTAAATTCTACTTGCGTGATTTGACATATCAATTGATTCAATTTTGCCAAAAAAGTTTCACTTTTTAAATTTCTACTTTTTTTTTTCTATTTCAGTTCTCAGAGTTATATCCTGAAAAAAGGCAACCTGACCCCAATGAGGCACTGCAAGACATCCTCGGCATGCCATCCATCAGTGCAAAGGATGTATCATCGTACATCAAGGTGAAGCAGTATCCCAAAGGACATCCACAACCTTCGCAAGAAGCTGGACAAGACCACAGAAGAAACTGAGCCCGAGAGGGTTGAAAAAGTGATTGATGAGATTGAGGAAGAATGTCGGAAGGTTCAATCGGGACCCCAAGAGAATGGAATTTTCCAATATCTTGCATTTATAACAAAGGACATGATAAAGACAAAGGACCAGTTTCCAGAAATACTTGTAATGGATGCCACCTACAAATGTAATTTGTGTGACTATGCCCTATTCAATGTTCTGTCGATCGATGGGAATAGGCAACGCATTCCTGTGTTGCATGCATTTGTTTCTTCTGAAACAAGTGATATTTTGTCCCTGTGTCTGTCTTCCTTTTGCAGATGTTTTGACAGCACAAGAACAACAACAATGTTTGACGACAAGAACATGGCGGAGCTGGTGGCAAATGTTCTGTGATGCCATATGTTTCAATGAGATTGTGCTCTTTTCATGCCTCAATGGCTTGTGAAAAGAGCACTTTCTAAGAGGAAGGTGTCAACCCACGTGATGAATTATACACTGACTTTTTTCCAGCAGCAGAAAGTCTGCGAGACAGAGGATGTGTATAATGAGGCGAAGGAGAAAATCAAAGACGTGTCCTCTCCCAGTGTTGTTGCCTATTTCAAGGAGAATTATTTTGGTATACAAAACTCAAAACTGCACTGTCCCTCGAAACTCCCATCCATTTCAACTCTTGGACAAATCACACAGAAATCAAAGAACACCAATGACCTCACACTTTTCTACAACATATTTCAATCTCAGCTAGACAGGAGCAAAGCATGTATCATCCTTGCAGATGAGATGTATGTAAAGGCTTCCAACCAGTACTGGAGCGATTAACTCTATGGCTTCGCAGAGGATGACAAGACATACAAGGTAACAACAGTCCTAGCAGTCATGGTAAAGTGTCTTCTACGGGCAATAATCTCCTCACTAAGCTGGTCCCCGTCGCAACTCTCAAAAGTGACTTTCTCTTAGAAGTTGTCAGCAGCGTCATCACCAATGCTTGAGGAATGTGGAGGCAAAGTTATTTCTGTGATAAACGACAACAACAGAGTGAACCAAGCATTCTTCAAGATACTCACACCTTTCAACTCCCAATCCCCATGGATCGTTCCATCACCCTCCAATCCGTCACAACCTGTGTTCTTGTTGTATGATCCCACACACATACTAAAGAATATCAGGAAAAACTGGAAAACAGAACCAACAAAGACTCTGTCCTTTCCTTTGGTCAGCACTTCAACTGGAGAAACTCGTTTTGCAAGCTGGAGTGACATCAGTGAGCTATACAAACATGAGAATGAGAATGTGCTCAAACTGTCGAAGCTGACCAAATCTGCAGTGTGGCCCTGTAACACCCAAAAGCAGAGTGTCTCCCTCGCAAATCCACAATATTACGAATACGGGTCCAGTAGCCTAACCACTAGACTACCGACGCCATACCCAATAGAGACAGCCAATATCTAGATCTAGATACCAGTAGGAAGTTAGAGATACCACTAAACAGATCTACAATACCATACAACACTAAATAATAAATTGCAGTTTTTTATTTTAAAATTCAAATTACTCAGAAGTAACTTTGTGATTTATCAGGATTTTCCTCGTGGTCTTCACACACAAACAACAATGAAAACATTAAGTAGTATGTCTCAAAACCTTTTTAAAATGTAGTCTTTCTTCACACCAAAAGTAGATTTTAAAATATTTCATCAAACACAGTTATTGTGCCAGACTTCAAAACAATATTATGTTTCATGGTTTTGTGCCATTATTGTTCTAAAAATCTGTGAACTGCTCAAGAAAGTGTGTACTGTATAAAATTTTAAAAATTGTCAATACATTAATAAAACTCACAAAATATGAAAGTACAGCATACATCATGATAATGATTATCGTTGTAAAAAAAAGTTGTGATACAAAATAATCTAAACATGTATTCAGAAAACAAAATTTGTGCATTTGAGATATCAAAATATTGTCAAAAAAAGCTAGCTGAGACATATGAATTGACTAGAACCTAGTCCATTGGGCATACCAGAGTCGTTCTGTCGACTTATGTGACTTCATCACATGCATTTAAGCTCCATAATATCAGATACCTCGAAAAATTTGAGATCTACAACGAAACCTCAGTTCATCCTAACCGAAACTATAGTTATAATTTTCATTCTGGACCAAAATAACCTGGGAACTCCTGCTCATGTCCAGTGGATCTCCTACCCTTTCCCAAACGTACAAATGCTGAAAACATTACTTTGTCAGTTGTCAAGAGGAAAAGAATAAAAACCCACACACTGATTCCTGAAGAGTGTTGTGTCTGACTAACCATTAAAAAAAATCCCCTCCTGGTAAACCTATTGTTTTAAAACAACATCTGAACGCAAAAGGGAAAGGAATTAAAGGAATTGCACAACTTCTTGTGTACTCACTGTAAGGTATGAACTCTTCTAACTTTTATACTAAAGCACAAGATACATTTATGTATTGCAGATTAGAAATTTTTTCCGCTGTATGTCCAGTAACATTCCACATAATTTGAATATGTTTTCGACAAAACTGTTGCATAATTTTAGAAATCCTTTGAGTGATTTTGTGTCTTTGCTTCAATAAAAAGAGTTAACAGTAGCAAATCTCCTTGGCTCCATGCATGCGGAAGATAGATGTTCGAAAAAGGGAAGAAGGAGCAAACTACACCAGAGCACCTGCCAACCGCCTACCTCTCAAAATCTACTAAATCTATCCCAATGAGCTGGAAGCTGAGAATCACTGGCAAGTGTATTCATATCTTATCTGAGATCATTTTCTCTGCTACCACCTAATTTATATTGAACAACAAAGCACACATATTGGTCTCCACTGATAACAAAAAAGTAACTGAGCCTCAAATACAGTATAATAAAAACACATCTCAAAATCTACTATATCTATCCTGATAATCTGGAAGCTAAACATCACTGGCAAGTGCTTTCAGATCTTATCTGAGATCATTCTTTCTTGGTTAGCAGCTCACTGTAGTCACGCAACATCCTTACAGCGACCTCAGGAGTCCATTAGTCTCCATCTTCCAATGTGCCTGATGTGGCCCTGAGAAAACAGGGAAACAAAAACAACTTGAAACTCTATACAGTGAAATTGGAGGAATACATTTTATGAAAGTCACATTGGCACATTGAGAAAGTTAGGTCAAATGTTGTTTAGTTTAGTTTAGTAAAAGTTTTACAACGATCACAACTACATAAGTAAGGTCATAATATGAACACATGAAACACAAGTTGGCTGTATTCAAAACAGTTCACAGCACTGTTTGATTTTTCTATGGTAAGGTTAAAATAACATGTCAGGTCACGGAGGTCAAATGAGGAAATAGAAGTGGAGTAAAGCCTGAGATACTATCACTACTATCATTGCAAATCGCAATTCTTGTTTGCATTCCCCAGTTAGGTCAGAGACAGTGAAAGTGTGTATCGTACCAAGATGCCACCAATTTTCTTTTCTCTATTCAATAAATTTGCGAGCGCCGTAAAACCCTATACTACTACTACTACTACAATAAAGTAGGTCAATCTTTCTAACTCACAAAAACATTGTGCGATCCAGTGAGCCAAATGTCATCTTCATTTCGCTTCAGTGCAATTTTCCATTTTATTGTCACCAACCAGTACCTCCTCTTTCAGGTAGAGGGACTAGTGATAAAAATGTTGCCATGCAGTAACAATAAGGCCTACACTGCGACTTGCAGCTGTCAAGGTGTCTGTAACATGCAAAAAAGACCTTTTGGCTTTTCATTCTATAAATAAGACAACTTAAAAATACTTTATCTTATCTTCCCCTTGACTAGTGGTACAAAGACTAAGAAAAGAATACAAAATTATCAACCAACAATGTCAGGAAGGCCCTGAGGAAAATTCTTGCAATTTATGGCATCCCAAAACAAAAATAATAAATTGTATAAGTTCAATATAACATATAATAAATATACCACAGCAAACTGCTGTGTGTCCTAGTTGAAGGAGAACTCTTCTGCATCATTTAAAGTAAAAATACTGGGAGTTAAACAAGACTGTATATCATCGCCTCAACATTTTGGAATTGTGATCGATTTCATAATGAGACAGAGAAAGGACATTGAAACAGGCATTGGATGGACAAATGGCACATATATATATTTAGGAGATTTAGATTTTGCGAATGACATCAGCCTTTTAAACACCACAGTACATGAAATGCAATAAATAACAAACGAAAAAGCAAAAGCTGAGGAAAAAGTTGGTCTCATAATAAATACATCTAAAACAGAAGCACCACGACTATGATCTGAAACTACACTCATCACTCTTATGGAAAACCCCTCGAAGAAATTAGTAAATTCAAGTACTGTGGCTGCATAACTGCAGACTGCCTTGACGATGTTCACCAAAGACTTAAAAATGCATGGGTTATTTTTGTGAAATTAGAAACCATATAAGTTAAAGATCATTTCACGGAAAACAAAATTAAAAATATATAAAAGTATTAAAAGCAATATTTTGGCCATATTGACGTATAGCCTACCTGTATGGTAGAGAGATTTATAAGGAAAACAAGCAAAACAATTCGACGAAAATAAAAAAGCTTCCAAACAAAATGTTTACGAAGTAGCCTATTTTACAAGTGAAATGGAATGAACTTGTTGATACAAATTATAATGAATTGTTGGAAAGGCTGAAATTAAAGATCAACATTACTATAAAAAGGGTAAGATCCAGATATCTTGGACATGTTCTTAGAATGCCGAAGATATGACTGCCCTATCAGACATGATATTGGAGACCAACAGGAAAAAGAAAACGAAGAAGACTAATTGGAAGCTATAGAGGCACAATAAGGAATGAGGCAATCACCCAGGATCTGGACATGCCGAAATTGGAGAACGTCGCCAGGAATAGGCAAGCTTGGCTTCGAATGCTCTCCGCCTTATAATGTACCTGATGGTACAGGGAGAGAGTAAGTAATCAATGTCCATACAGATCACAAACTAAAGGTATGAGAGTCAGGCACAAAACCTCTTGGCTTGGCATGTCTTATTGGTTTTGTGGAAAGACTAAACCTGTAAGGGTATGGTAACTTTTTGGTAAAATAAAAATTCTTACCGATTTTCCAGCCGCACATTCTGGACAAGGTCTGTCATTCACACTTGATACAGGGTAGCTATTCACAGGGAACTTGTCTTCAATAGGATTGCAAATTCCTTGACTATGAGTTTCTGCTGCAAAATGTGGAGAGGCTAAAGGCTGATTGGAAAGGAGATGAACAGGAGCTTGGATCCCTCCTTGCTGAGGCAAAAAGTGCAGACCAGTGTGAGGTACACCTGTCTGAGATACAGTCATAGAGGGTTGCAGTTGCATGGCACAGTCTCCCTGCTCATGCAGTGAATTGATATGAGCGTGAGAACCAACTGAAAATTGGAAACAAGTCAGATGCTGGTTAGAGGCGTCCGTATCATGACTTTCCCACTGGGCATTTCCGCATCTGTTGTCATTAGAAGTGTGATTTACAATGGACATGCTCCATACTGAATCACTGGCCTGACACTCTGTCCTGATGAATCCCTGTATGAGTAAAAAAAAACCAGAATGTTAATAATTTAAGTGCTGTACATGATGTACAAGCATTTCCCTAAAGATGGGGCAGTTTGCATACAGAATTTTAATATACAACACTACTCATTGAAATATATGTTTGCTACTAAAACAAAGAGCAAACAATATGGAAAAAAAATAAGGTTAAGTCGGTCAAGCTGCTTGGGCTTTTCATTGATGTGTGCCTCTTATAAAAACCTATAGAGGAAAAAGGTGACAGCACTTGAAATAGGGCATTTTAAATTTTACACATCTTCAGCACACACATATGAGACTCAACTATCAAGCAACTTAATACAATCAAACATTGAAAATTAGTTTGATTGCACCCCCCGAGCCGCTGTCACTGTCACTGAATACAAACAAACGTCACACAGGGTAGTGAACTTAAGACTCAAAACAAAGCACCTGAGGATGTTTCTTTGTTTTATTAGAAACTGACAGAGGAGGCCATATTCTCATTTTCAATTTTTATTTCTGAATCGATAACAACAACAAAGTCTTATTCAGATTTGGAGAATTTGGCATGGGAATGATTTTACAATCAGTCATTTAATTTATATACTCAATTGTCCTTTCGCGCTCGCAAATCAGCAAAACATAAAATTAAAGGAAAACACAGGGAAGCATTATAACGGTATAAAGACGAGATGCAATTAGACCTTGCCTTTACGGTTACCTGTCCAAAATTTACTGCTTTTTGTCTCTGATTGAGTTCCCCCCGCCTTTGTCGTTACGCACCATTACGTTTTGACCCCACCAATTAAAATCCAGTCTATTTAACAAATTCAGGAGTAGAGACAAGAACTGCTGCTATGCATAATGGTCAGGGAAGAGTTCAAAGTTCGATGTGATCCCACCAGGAGCAAATTTGTAGGCTCTACCCACCCAGCGGTTGATGTAGGTGTAGGTGGAGAGCTCAGATGCATGTGTGATGTTTGGAAAAAACAAAAGCGTGGGTCAGTTCCAAGGGTAAGTTGGTCCAAACCATTTTGCCTGAAAACTTTCAATAGCATCTCAAGGGGCTAAGCCTGAAAAGATAATTGAATCATTCCCGTATCGTCGATTTACGCCCGAACTCGAGTGCAGTGGAGTTAAAAAAGTCAGCCTTTTTTTAAAGTTGTCAGGTAAATTAAAAAACCTGTGCTTCACAGGATCGACGCTAGTCCAGTCAAATGAAATTATAAGACCATGTACTGTTCAAGAGAGTCTTGTCCTTTGTAAACAACAGAAGAGCCATGATATTGGCAAAAAGGCAAACCTGTCACTCTATGAAATCTCAGAATCAAATTGACCGAGGTGACTGCCAGACTGACTTACAAATTTTTCAGGGGTGTCCATAAATTAGCTCTTTGTGTGTGTTTGTTTGTGTGTGTGTGTGTGTGTGTGTGTATGTGTGTGTGTGTGTGTGTGTGTGTGTGTGTGTGTGTGTGTGTGTGTGTGTGTGTGTGTGTGTGTGTGTGTGTTTTATTTATCATTATTTTTTTTCTAACCCTGAAGCATCACGTCAAGAACTCCTAGTCTAAGATTCTAACCCTCCCCCCCCCCCCCAATAATTCCCAATAATTCCCGAAAGACACTTCAACCGGTGAGCATGAACATGAACTTAAGCTGACCCCATCAACAGGCGGACGGTCCCCAACACACGCGGCGATTGAAAATTTTACTGACGAACTTGGAATACCAGGTGCCCATTGCGGGTGGGGTCGGATCGATTGCCCGACTCGTCGCCAGAAAACAAACATGTTTCTTTTTGAGGCAACGAGTCGGGCGCGATTAATTTGTGCCACGATAGCCGCTTTGCGCCCTCAATGTGGCTAGCAAACCAACCCTACCCAATCCCAAAATGCCCACTGGGCACTCAAACACTCGGACGAGCGAGAGTTGTTCTTGGCTAATGACAACAGCTGATCAACCAAATGTACAAACAAATCTCTTCCCTCATAGTATGCACACAGACCTAGGCCTTCTCAGTCTGAGAAAAGCCTAGGTACAGACCAAAGCAACGACAGCAGCTGAGTGTTAGTAAGTCAGCCCAGTTAGAAGGGTAAGAACGACTTGCTCGTCCGAGCGTTTGATGTGAATTCGCGGTTACTAGATCTAGACCTTGGACGAGGCTTGCTTTGAAAGTAACAGCAGAACTACGAATATTAAATTAATATTATAGATTATTTGTATTTGCAACTGTAACAGAATCAAGTTATAATGGGAGAATTCTGATAGCGGGCTTAGATCCAACACAACTTGGGGCGAGTCAACTAACAAGATCCAGCACTGGCATTTCGGAAAATAATGCTCCGAGTTCCTACTAGAAAGTAGAGCTGGGCGAAGGACCGATTCGGGAACCGATTCCCACGATTAAAGCTACGGAAGAAAAGTTCCGACTCCCTTTTACTTAATCCAACAGTTACCAGTTATTTAATCATTATAATCTTCTTCTTTCTTTTAGAATTCATGTTTGAAAAATAAAATTTGATGCTTCGTAGTGTTCCAAAATCAAGGTTATTAAAAATTCTGAAGATGCTTGGACCCAACCAGGTAAATAATTGGGTTCGGAGTCGATTCCTAGCTTTCAATAATCAGGAACCTAGCTGGCCAGCACTTCTAGAGAGATGGCACTTCGCCCGGATGCGCGTATCTCTAATACCTGTCCTCAGAGAAAGTTGCATTTGAAATAGCAAAAGTTGCAAGAAAAATAAGCAAAAGTTGCAAGAAAAGTTGCAAGACGTGTATTTTAACAATGTCACGGAACTATTGGAATACACTGTTGCTATGCTCATTGCAATCAAAAGTAACCAATATATGAGTTTTGTTAAATTGAAATCAAAAGTTAAAAGTGAATGTCTACCAAAAAAATTTTTTAAAAATTTATATAACTGCATGGAGGTTGCATGGTGTACAAAAACAGTTTGTCCCCCGACACGTGTGTCAGGTCCTTAAACTCTCGCTGACGTTGGGCAGGTGTGACCAGCATGGTTTTGGGGCTGT
>NW_004797638.1:212774-214249 GCF_000002075.1 Aplysia californica | reverse complement strand
CCCCCACCCTTTCCAGGCGCAAGATGCTTTTATTTGAACGTCCCCTTTAATGGTTTTCTGGATGAATCGATCCAAGTCTGGACCTAGCCTCTTAGCCTAAGATTTAAAGTCTTTCACAAATTTTTATACTAGATCTAGATCTAACTACCTGGTGCTACGGAACCAAGCAAGCTAAATAATCAGACGACCGTGTTAACGATTGATTTAATCTAGATTTAGCTAGACTACAAGATGATTCTGTCCAAACAAGACTATTGGGTCGGTTTGCTCGCCAGATTGATGGTGCAAAGCGGCTATCGTGGTACAAGTCGATCGCGCCCGACTCGTTTCAAAACAAACACGTTTACAGGCGACGAGTCGGGCTATCATACTGACCCGACCCGGCCCGGGTCACCGGGCGGCGGCGGGCACCCCGTTGTGCAAAGGAGCAAATTGTCCCCTTTGGCCTTTGGCATCGTTATTTTTAGTCGCGGAAGAAAATATGTGTTTAAATGAAATTTTACTAATCTAGATTTCTAGATCTATTATTTTCCCAAATTTTGCGGGAAATTGGCTAAAATTCGCGAATTCACCAAAATGGTAAAAGTTGCGCGAAAGTTGCGCTGAGGGCAAAAGTTGCGTGCGCAACTTGCGGGTTGCGGGCGCGAATTTCTCTGAGCCTTTAATACATCTTGCCGAGCCTTGCCTTCTCTTAGATTTCAAGCCCTGTCTTCTTCTAACCCGAAAATAGGTTGGCAATTGTTAAGATTCCCGTTTTTAATTCCGACTTGCATTTTTCATAGCCTCAGGCATGTTTCACTGGTCTCTAATCCTAACCCTGACCCTAACCCTGAAAAAAAGCATAATTTAATAAAATCGGAATTTTAAGCGCGGGAATGTTCAATTGCCAGCTACATTAAAATTATTATCTCTACTTGACCTCTAGATTCTAAATCTAGATATAGATCCAGAACTTTACTGGAGTAGAAAATGGAGAACACCAAGACAGACGGACAATCACTCACCTGCTCCCGGAGCCCTGGTCTGGTCTCATCGACTCTATTATTATCATCAAATTTACCGACTTTCGGCACTCTCCACTCGAACAGGTCTTCATTGACATGATGTCTTTTGGTTGGGAAGTGCGGCATGGTGGGTTCTTTAATTTATCGACTAGAGGCGTTCACACAGCAGCACAGCCTCCCACTCCTAATAATAACGAAGGCCTAACAATAATGCAGCTTGCAGCAGGGAGGAAAACGCTGGACGCTGGACGCCGGACACTTTGGCCGTTGGCCCAAGATCATCCAAGATGATTCAAAAACGAATTGAAAGCAAGGCCACGCCATGCGAGTGCTCTGCCCTTGGCCGTCACACTTGCCTGGCCAGGCTCAAGTCCAAGGATGTTAGTATGCCATCACAGAATTCTACACTTAGAAGTGTAGAATTCTGTGTATGCCATATATTATTATTGTAGGGCCCAGGCCTGGCATGGC
>NW_004797638.1:211188-212639 GCF_000002075.1 Aplysia californica | reverse complement strand
GGGGGTAGCGAAGGACTTTAAAAGTTCTAAACTCCTTGGGGGTAGCCTACCGTAGCTTGCTTTTTATTATTAATAATTTAGTAGCCAGTTCTCAATTTTGAGTTTCGATTTTAATTGCCGTTGCTGTTGAATTATCCCTTTTGTAGCTTGCTTATCTGCATATGAAATGTTGTTCCAAAAACACGCTCAATAGAATTATGGTGGCTTTTTGTGTGTCTCTGCAGTGCTTTACAAAAACATGCTGGTACAGTACATGTATTGTAGGCCTACATGATAATTTGATGTATTGTGCTTTTACATACTAATGTCATTCACTTTGTTTGAGCAGAACTTTTGTTTTAACCTCCGGACACTTTAAGGCAACGGGGCAACCATAATTAATGTTGATGGTTGAAGTGGAGTTGCTTTTTTTTTAGGGGGAGGGCAATTAAAGCACTGGCCCATTGGCATGAGTCGAAGACGGAAGGGAAATTTAAGGCAGAACATGTACGTACAGGAAAGGTCTTTAGTGGGCTCTCGACTGTCTTAAATTGTTTGCATCTTCTGTCATGATATCAAGACAATTGGTCATCTGTCTGAAACCTATACATGTCATGCCCCACAAAAAAAAAGCATCACTTCGCCCGTCCCCCAAACCCCATATCCAACGCCATCAGAGAGAAATCTTATACTAGGCTAATTATTTGTTATCATGTCAAAGTTTCTTCTTCCTCTCCTCCTCCTCCTCCTCCTTAGTCCTCCCCTCTCCTCCTCCGATCCTCCTCCTATCTCAGAGACTCCTCTCCTATATATTATACTCCCTTTTTTCTCTCTTCTGGGGGGGGGGAGGAGGAGGCATATGTATTTAGGCTCTTGTTTCTGGGCGTCTACGAATATAATAGAATCAGATAAATTTTGAAATATTGATCTGGGTGAAAGAAACCATAGATATATACGGTAAGCCCAATTATTATAGAAATACCGCATTCACGGTCTCTGCATGGGTGGGCCTTCCGTGAGAACAAACTGAATGTTACTCGTGTGTGTAAGTGTAAGCCCCTACCGATATATTTCAACACAAATCTCTTAAAGCACTTCGAGTTTCTTGATTAAATAGTAAAATAATCTTGTTTGATCCTTCCTACATAAAACCGGAGTTGCCTTTTGTTTAGAAATGGATAAACTCTCAATTCTTGCACGAACTACGGTATTTTTTTCACATGATATTTGCGCTATATATGACTATCTATCGAAATTCGGCCTCCCTCAAGGAGCTTAGAACTAATGGAGCCTCCTCTCACTCTTCGCGGCGCTGCGAGCAGTACGCCGCGTTGGGGATCAAATATGGCCACCGAGTGTGGGCTAAATCACGAACTGTGGCGTTTCTTTTTATAGAATTTTATCAGGCTGGGCCACGTTGTGGGGGTGGGCGGGGTGGGGGAATGCACGCAAGGAAGAGGGGATGGGGCTGG
>NW_004797638.1:208150-210125 GCF_000002075.1 Aplysia californica | reverse complement strand
CCCCCCCCTCTCTCTCTGTCTCTCTCTTTTGTTTCTCCACACATTTCCCTAGTGGCGTCGGTAGCCTAGTAGTTAGGCTACCAGACTCGTAATAGTGAGATTGCGAGTTCGGGGGTTCGAGCCTCAGCTCGGTCTGACGTTGTGTCCTTTGGAAAGGCACTTTGCACGAACTTCCCACTTGGCTCGGTCCTATCGGAGACGGAAGTTAAACTAGGAGGTCCCGCCCCTTAAATAACCTAATAGTGTTGATAGGGGCGTTACACCTATACCATTTTCCACACTTCCCTCTCTCTCTCCCTCTCTCCCTCCCTCCCTTCCTCTCTCTCTCTCCCTCCTTCCTTCCACCCTCCCGTACACATACACAGAGATATGGAACAAACAGAGTGTAATCAATGCGTCAGTCTAAGCTCATACACGTCACGTTCATTGTCGTTCGGATATCCTTTATTTCTCAAGAGTGGCGTTCCACACGCCTTACTCACCGTCAAAACCTGTCGCTTTGGCATGTTGCCAAGTTGCAGACCTGCCTTTTGTTCGTTTATCTTTCTTTCTGTCATTTTTCCTTTTAATTTTTTCTAATGAGCGGTTTTGTTTACTAAACTGATTCCCACTTCCACCCCGACTTGTTCTGCAATAGATCACTGTTTCTGGCGATTATTGAAAGAAGACAATGATATATTCTGCCCTTTTGAAATTGCCTTTGCCAAATGGGCACAAGCACGCGAAATAAAAAATGTGCCACAACTACTAATAATCCTCCCTTCCCTTCTCCTCCCTTTTTCTATATAAAATATGCCTTCCTCCTCTCCTTCCTCAACCCCTTTTCTTAATAAGTGTCCTTTGTCTATAACGACAGGGCCACGAAAACCCGGCCACACTTGGAAACCCTAGATGTAACCACTAGACTGGAATAGGAGAGTCTGGAAATGCCTATTAGATAAAGTAATCTCTGAACGGGTAGCGCAAGTTTACTTTTACAACCGCACTGTTTAAAAGAAAACCCCGACGTTATTTTACTTCCAGTCTACGATTACGACAAGGTTTGCACCAACCGCTCCCTTCCCTGTCCTCTTTGAAGGCCTCCCTCGCCTGCTACAAAGAGATAAAGTAGACTACCCCTTGATGTGATCTTGTTTTCGTGAAATGTGAATCCCATTCCGAAGAGGCTAAAATGGGAAAAACATTCGTTTAAATTATAGGGTTGTGCTTTTAATGCAAAAGCCAACCCCTGTGGAAACAGTAAATCCGCTTTTTTGTCACCGGTGTTAGATCTAGTGGTCTAGCAGTTGGCCGCTTCGCTATGGCATGCCGAAGACCCGAGTGACGGACAATTTATCATCTGGCATCTCAGTCTTATTGCTGGTTCGTTGTATCCCAGATCGGCCCTCACAGACACAGGTCTAAGTTTGTTAGCTAAATCATCTAAATTGAACCGATTAAAATACCTACATCGTTAATTACCCCCCCCCCCTTTTTTTTCCTTCCGGCCTCACCGCCCAAAGAAAAAAAAAACATACAAAAACAAAACAAAACGTTTCAGAGTCCGTGTAGGTTAAGCCATTCAAATACACTTAGTTTCATCTAGATCTCTAGATCTAATAGTTTCTATCACTCTCTTGAGCAAAATCCAGCCGTCGCAATTTTCATGTCAACAGTGTTTGCGGCATATCTCTTTACGAAATAGGTCTGTCTGTCTGTCTCTTTGTCAGCTATCATGTTATATCAATTCAATATCGTCCTTCGTCTTACAAGCATTAGCTCTGCAAGCATATCTGTACTATATTTGGTTTGGGAGCTGGAGATAGAAGGATCGGTATTTTAAAAATGTGGCCCGGCGGGTTAGCGATTCGTCATCAGAAATGATTTTCTCACAATGTAACGTCAATCTTCTTCTTCTTCTTCTTCTTCTTCTTCTTCTTCTTCTTCTTCTTCTTCTTCTTCTTCTTCTTCTTCTTCTTCTTCTTCTTCTTCTTCT
>NW_004797638.1:205626-208050 GCF_000002075.1 Aplysia californica | reverse complement strand
ATGATGATGATGATGATGATGATGATGATGATGATGATGATGATGATGATGATGATGATGATGATGATGATGATGATGATGATGATGAGGGCTCAGTTTTCCTCTCTTGTGTGCTCTGAATCAGCTACAATGTATGTACCTTGTATTCGAAATTTGCATTCTTTTTCTTGTACGGGTTTTGTCATGATTGGGATCATATTTATGATTTAGACAGCTACATGTTGTTGGCTAAACATTCCCTTTACGACCCATCAATGAAGCTCCCATGAACAATAAGATATCCGTCATTTATAACTGAAATAATGGCACCGGTTCAGTGCGGCACCAACATTAATATTAAGCTATAATTAATGTATGTTAGAAGTTATATTCAAGTGCATTTAAGGAGGGGGGGGGGGGGGGGGTGAGTGAAATGCCATTTTTATTATTACATGATTTAAACGATAAAAGATGGCATAGATAGATTACATAGACTCCCGAAGGTTTCCCACAAACTTTTAAAAAAGTATGTGGTTGCCATGGAAATGGCGGCCACCTTGAAAATAAACACATCTTTTCAGTCTTAGTTTTTAACACTTCTCTCTCGAACCACGGAAATCAATATTTCGACGTTTTTCCGCTTACATAGTGCTTCCATGCTGCTTTTATCGTTCCTTGGAAGTAGATTTGGCGGGAAATGAGCCCCGCCCACTTCACGAAGAATTCGGGTGCCGAAGGAAAATGTTTCACTCACAAAATCTTCACATGAAATTCCGGTATATGGATTTACTCAATGACAAAAAGGTTGGTGCGGAAAAAACAGTTCGCACGCGAATTTCGCACCCGAAGTTCGCATCGGTTTTTCGGGCATATGGAATGTCAGCTTTACGCGGCAATCTTAGGATGGCGCCGCGCGTTGTAAAGATCATACATGTATATTTCCGCGGCAATCTTTAGATGGCTTTAATATTTTATAGTTTTGAAAAAATTATTTTTAAAAATTTACTCTCATCTTTATTCTTTTACTCACATCAAGGAACATTCACATATAGATCTATTTTTAAAAGTTAAAAATATGAAAATTAAAATCAAAATTAACGTATGAAACAGAATCATGAGCGGACAAGAATGATACAATGCCAGGTATCAAACTCAAACTTCACAAAGTACATTTAATTTATTTTATATTTTGGAAATGATTTAAAAAAAATTCACTTCCATCTTTATTCTTTTACTCATATCAACGAACATTCATATTGTATTTTGAAAAGTGTAAAAATATGAAAAGTAGAATTAAAATTAACGTATGAAACTGAAACACCCACAAGAATGATACAAGCCAGGTATCAAACTCAAAGTTCACAAAGTTCATCTAATTTAATTTTTATTTTTGAAACGATTTTTTAAAATTCACTTCCATCTTTATTCTTTTACTCACATCAAGGAACATTCACGTATTTTCAAAAGTGTAAAAATATGAAAATCAAAATTAAAATTAAGATATGAAACGGAAGAGCTCTCACGAATGATACAATTAATTATACGGTCGTTAAAACGCGCAACGCAATCTTAGCACCGGTATGTATGCCATTCCTGTATAGAATCTAATTTTACGTCAGGCTACCGATGCCAATCTCTGATCGTCTACGTGCTTTACAATTAAGTAGTGTCAGCGTCATCAGTGATTTTCTCCCCGGCTAGATCTAGATGTCCCGCTACTGGTCGAAACAGAAGTGACCCGACTAAAGGGGCAAGATCAGGACTGTGACCCCCCCTCCCCTCCCGCCCCCCTCCTCCTTTTAACCCCAGGCCGTCCACCCAAACGACGAAAAAGACAACGAATTGAAAGGAAAAATAGATAAAAGCTGAATAAATGGTTTGCAGTGTGTTTTGTTTTATTGTTTTGTATTATCGTATCATATTAAAGCTAATGGGGAGGAGAGTTATGGCGGGTGCATTTAATGAGTTTACTCAAGTGAATTATTTAATCAAAATAATAACTGAATCTGGGTACAGCTTCAATACCTTTTTTCTTTTCTTTGTTGTTTTGTTGTTGTCGTTGTTTTATAAGTGGTATTTGTTGTTCGTTTTTGCATTTTGGGGAGAGCAACGGAGCATCAATGGAAATGTCCAGAATGCAGGGATGTTGCTTCCCGAAACAACGAACAGTGAACAATGACTCAGATTTGTACAACAGTGAATCCTTGGGAACGACACTTTATACTAGTTTTTCAATTTCGTTCTGTCAAAGATTGACTTGAGATTCGGAATAACTGTTCGGCATTGCAAGGAGCGTTATTCCCATGCAGAACCCCCCCCCCACCCACACACACTATCTTCCTCCGACACCTTCTTCGTTTTCGAACAACTCGTTCGACTTCTTGAGCCCTCAGACTATTCTTTCCTACCCTAGTAGTTAGGCTACCAGACTCGTAATAGTGAGAT
>NW_004797638.1:203398-205526 GCF_000002075.1 Aplysia californica | reverse complement strand
TCCCTCCTCCCCCCAAAAAGCTAATTCTTGGAAGTCTTAGTCACCATTATACCCGGTTCTCATTTTATTTTATCTGTGGATTTTTCTTGCAACATTGTCGCGCAAACATGGATGTGCTGTGCCGTAAAAAGACATCTGCCAATTGTTTAGGAGGAACCCACCCGATCTGCCACTTTCTGTGTCCCACATCCGTTCTGTGAACTGTTAATTTCGAAAGATCGAAGGTAGGCTAGGCCTATCAGGAATGTGACGAATTATAATGAAACCATGAATGAGTTTTTCAATGAGTTCCGGGTTTGTTTGTTTTTCGGTGTAGGAAATTTATTATTTTAAAAATGATAGCACAGGCCTCTAATTTGCAAATTGTGTAGATTTGTTTGCCCATCTTTAGTTAAATTGCACCAATGCTTTAAATATTCTCACCAGAAACACCTTCTGACAGGGGCGAAGGCTGACTTGTTTGACAGGGTAATCAAAGTGAAACGGGACTAGATATGGCCTGTAGATATCACACAAGAATCTTACTCGAGGCGACGACTCTGAGTTGTGAATGAAAACAAATCCGGAATTCATATTGTATGTTCAACCGCCAAAATAATCGGGAAAGTATCTTATTAAATATCAGTTCCAACTGAAATTAAATTCAACTTTAGATGTGAATACATAAACACAAAGCAAAGAAGCAGAGATGTCAGTACTAGATCTATATGTTATAGATCTACCAGTAAGTCTAACTCTTTGGTAGAACATGACAATTATCATTTTTTAAATTTCACATTTGGCTGTTTTTGTTAGCCTTTCGCGGCCAGGAGCTGGTGTCATAATCGAGGTCACGATCTGATTATAGGACGGTAAAAAGTCGAGGAAAAAAAACAAGCACACGCAGCAGTCAAGAGATTATTAGGAGTTAGTTCCCCTCACATTTGTGAGGTAGACTCGACCAGCGTTAGTTAGCATAAATAATCAGGGCTTGAGATTGATTATAACTGTGGCCCCAAAGGGATGAACAGGGTATCGCTGAGAGAGTCAAATTGTGGAGCGGACCCAAAAAACGAACTGACTTGAGGTTCGCAGTTCGCTCTCATGGTCGTCCGTTACCCGTTCGCTCTGACTGAGTCCGCGAGTAACGAGCCCGTCCGTCCGCTCGCCCCAACCCTACTATGTACATGTTCCCTTCAACTCTATTGATAGACTCTTCCAGACTCACTTTAAGCTTACTTAATCAAAGCTTGCGACTGCTTATGGGGTGGCCCGAGAGGGGTGAGGAGGCTATTTCCGTGGCCGTGAAACCGTTTTGGATGTTAGGCATACTGTTCATTGTTGATTACGAACGTCTTTTTACATTTGATTTAAGAGGTTTACGTTTAAGGATGAATTTGACAGCGACAATGTTTCAAAATTAGGAAGGGAAGCAGTGATTATTTGATTATATAGACGCTTCGCCCCTGCCTTCTGAAACACTTTCACTTTCAGGTTTCAAGTTTCAATGGAATTTTTCTCTTCTGCGTGAAGAAATCGAAATAGGCCTAGATCTATAGCTCTTATTATAACCCTTTCTTTTGGCCAATTTTGTATCTTGATTTTCATATTCAATAGTGCACCTAAATGGTGTATTCCCTGAACTACCGTACTATAAACTTGTTTTTAAACAGAATTGAACATTATTAGATAATTGTTGGAATAGTATAGCCATTTTCCCGATAGATCTAGTTCTGGGAACAGCCCGATCGTTGTCTTCTCCTTTTTGCCCCTTTCGTCAATCTCCTGCTCTTTTCTTCACGCATAGAACATTACAATTTTCCGTTTCTCCCTATTATTATGTTGTTGATATTAATTACAGTGTGTGCATGGGGAGTCTGACGAATGCCTAAATATTCCAGGGCAGGTAGGACGTGACCTTGCTGCTAGTTATATTATGTTTTTGAATGTGCCTTTAATGCATAGAGTAGACAGACAACTGTGTTGTTCAAATTATGTTTCGAGTAAGAACTCTTCGAAAACATCACCAGACAAAGTCTGGCATTTGAAGATATCAATATTCAGGCAATACACAATACAAACAATAATTCAATGATTTTAAAACATCCGACCCAACTGAAAGAGGCTTGGGGGGGGGGGATGGGGAAGG
>NW_004797638.1:140815-203196 GCF_000002075.1 Aplysia californica | reverse complement strand
TTATTAAGTATATGTTCGCCCGTCAGTCTGCTAGAAAGTTGTATCCCTCACAGTCCTGGTTAGTCCTGACGAGGGTCCAACCTGCCTCCTAGTTGATACGGATGTAAGACATCTACAATTTGAGAACATGACCAGTTTCAAATACTCAAAAGGTTTTTACCCCAAAAATGTCTGCAATTGATTTTTTTAAATGTAGGCATGCACGCTATTGCAATACAAATATTAATTGCACAAGGATGATCAAAAGGTTGATTTTTAAAAAAAAGTTCTTTCTATTAATGTTTGTTTTGTTTTGCGGGGTTTTTTTTTTCTTGATAACACAACGTCACTTAGTATCACTTGCGATATATACCACTGATATTTTCTCCCCATATCATGGTCATGAAAGTATTTGAAGAGTAAGTTCTGGAACCATTTTCTTGTATTCACATCACTTCAGGAATCTACTCATCTAACTGAGAGGGTAAATAACGCCACTTAAAGGCCAACACTCAAGGTTTAGCCTACTTAATGATCAACAGGAAATCCTAATACATTGTAATATTACTATAATGTCGTTGTCTTGCATGCTTCTGAGCAGGCGAAAATGTGTTTCAGAGCTTTTCTATACTTTGAGCTCATGATATAGTACATGAAAATATTGATCGAAGAATTGAAAGCCTCAAGTACGTAGCTGATGGACCAGCAGACTAAATTGAGGTTTTCATATTTGCCTCCTTTGTTGAACTCTTCCACGGTGGCCATAACAAGCTGTAGAATATTCGTAGGTGCGTAGCATACGATAAACGCCATTGAAATCACGCAAACCATTCGACACGTCTGCCTCGACTTGATCATCCTCGAGTTCGATTTCGAATTTTTAACACCTTCAGACAATCTTGATTTTACTGTAAATGTTTCAGCCCACTTGCTACTTTCATTAAGTCTCACGATTAGAACTAGAGTGCACACAGCCGTGCAAAGAAATGCCCCGGTGGTAATAACAACGCCAAGGATAAAGAAAATTCCATCGATGGCTTGTCTATTGTCACGAAAATTTAAACCGTACACAGTCCTGTTTCCAGTAGGGTCAAAACGCCACCCCAAGGAAGTGCTGTAGTACGTTGGGGTCACACTGGCAGCCATGATGAAGTAGATCACAGCTAATGCGATAAGGGTTCTTCGAGGAGTTACGATAGTCTTGACTGTAAGAGGGCGAATGATGCAGAGGCAACGCTCGCAAGCGATAAAAGCGGTGATCCAACTTGTCGTTCGGGTGAAGCATAGTCTGGGCCAGCCGAAAGCTAAATACTCGACCTCCTTGAACTGAATGTTCTGATCCAAAGACAACAGCAACGGGTTATGGCACAAAACGACTCCTATAAGGAGAACTAGACTAGCAAGGTCAGCTATTGCTAGAGCAAATAGTGAGATATTGACGGTGTCTTTGAGGTCCATCTTCAGGAAGACGACGATGTTGATAATGTTGGTAACGATTCCAAATCCGCATATCAAATTGGCAATGATCAGCCAGTTTATCAAGATCGTTGTGGATTTCTCAAGATCACTTATGAAATGGTAGGCGTTGGTGATGTTTTCCATTTTTCTTCAGTGAGGTAAATCTTTATTATTTTGTTTTCGAGAGACTATACAGGTGCACAAGACATTAAAATCCTAACTGTTTTACTGTTGGTTAGTAAAATTTAAACAGGAAATGATTTTGCGGTTTCGTGAAAGTCCTTTGGACGCTGTTTACGGTGGATAGCCTAGGCATCCCATTTGTTGTCAGATAGATGCATGAACACACTCACTGTAAGAGAAACCGAAGCAACAACATCACAATCACGTTAGTGAGCCTAAGGATCTAAAACACAAGAATCCCTGGGGTTATACAGTTATTTGAAGAGATAGCATCTGACTGTAGAGCCGTGTATAGTTAGGATGTAGGGATACAGCGACCTCTGGTAAAGTCATCGAATTGTGAAGACACCGCTGCTATTTGAAAAGAATTATTTTATATCGATGCTAATAATCTTTCATGGTATGATTCATGTAACAGAAGAAGGGAACAGCTCAAGAGATGGGAAGTGTACTGATTCACAATTTAAAATGTAAGCCAAATACTCAACATGCCTTTTTAATGGTTTACTATACGTGAGGTAAAATTAACGGCAGTGAGAGAAAATACTTGTCAGTTCTTGTTTGGTTAAGTGTCGCCTGTCTTCGAAGATCGAGTTAAACCGAAATTTACTCAATTATATAGATTTTCAATCTACTTATTTTCTATTCCGCATCCTCATATTTACCAAGCATAGATCTAGTAGATATTTTCCACTTAACTCCGGTCTCCTTAGCCACCTAGCCATGCTCCTTTCTTTAAAAAAAAAAAAAAAACAATTTTAAAGTACCAGTGAGCACACAATGGAATTCCACAGCTACACTACGCGAACTCGCACAGCGCAGAATGAGAAAAATTGTCTCCAACTTACAGAAAAATTGATACAGCACGGGAAAGGGAACATAAAAATACCTGCGGGCATTTCTTGGTTTTGCACTCGAGGTCTGATACATCAGCATTTAGAAAAGTGAGCTATTCAATAGGCCTGCTCGGTTTGATTTTTAAAATCAAGCAAATCAGAAGCGTTTTCGCCATAAAGCTATTCAGTATTCTCAAAATAAAGACGTGCACTGAGTTCAAATAAATTATCCATGAATCGCTAAATGCTGACGAAATAGCTTAAACTGTTAATAAAAACATGCGCTGTGAATGGCACATGGCATTTACCGACCTGTTGATAACGATGTCATATGAGGTCATAGGCTACACAGATTTTGTTCGTTGTCCGCACTCAAATGTTGTTAACTTATTGATATTCAATTCTTTTCAAACCAAACCAGCCATCAAAATCAGCCCCAGCGAGCATTTTTACAGTGGATAGGTTCCCGCCTCTTCAATGTACAGAAATACACTTTAAACATATTCTGATTAAATAGGGTAAATGTGTACGTCAAGTGTATTGAAACCAAGGTACAATGCAGTCTGCTCTTTGCTAAGATCAGAAGAATGACGATTATCATAGCCACCACTTTGACGGGAGGGCATTATTGGTTAATCAGAGGTCATAACCAGACACTTCTGTGGTTTTATCATTGGGAATTTAACCCATCGCATCTCACGATGAGGATCTCTCTAAACACTGGTGTGTTAATATATACACCGGCACAAGAGTAAAAATAGAATCTTTTGTATATAATTTATAACTTGTTTCATATTTGATTGCCCATTGAGAGACACAAAGTTAAGTGGCGATTATATTTTATCAGGTAAAAAGTTGTTTGACATTGTGGAACAATTATTTGAAAAGAACGTGACCGCCAATATAATACAGGATAGTCGTTCTACCAACGGGCCAGATATGAGTTTTGAAAGAGGTCGCGTGTCTGGACACTGCCAAGAACAAGTGGCGTACTATGTTGTACTT
The DNA here is from genome assembly GCF_000002075.1 of Aplysia californica. Lineage (NCBI taxonomy): Eukaryota > Metazoa > Mollusca > Gastropoda > Aplysiida > Aplysiidae > Aplysia > Aplysia californica. Next base: position 199,735 of record NW_004797638.1, on the reverse strand, counting down.
TGTAATGTTTTATGCTCCCATCGTTCACCGACACAATTTAGATCGGCTTCCAATTTGATCATGTAGGAGGCGGCCTCCGATCCTGCCTGCCAGGGCCAACACAACAACCTCCTAGAAGGCGATGGGGATACTCGATTAAAATCCTCTCCTCACGGGGATTGAACCCAGGTCTTCTGCGTGCGATGGCGAATTCAAACACCTTATTTATTATGCTACCGCCGGCGCCGGTCGGCACTTGGTGGCTCAATCGAATACAGTCAAGAATACAACATAATAATCTCTCCCCCCCCTCTCTCCCCCCTTTTTCCCCCCCCCCCCTTCTCTCTCTCCCCCCCCCCTCTCTCTCTCTCTCTCATCTCTCTCTCTCTCTCTCTCTCTCTCTCTCTCTCTCTCCCCCCCCCTCTCTCTCTCTCTCATCTCTCTCTCTCTCTCTAACCAATCTGACGGCGTGACTACTGCGATTGTTTCCCATGATTCCGATTCCCTGCCTGGCCAGCTGACAGAGATAATAATGATGACATAACTCAAGGAGACAGGTAGACCATGACGGATAAAATTGTTAGATCGGGAGAACAGATTTTGATCAGTTGCCGGCCCTTTATATAAATCAGTCTGCTCAAAGTGTATAAGTGGTGGATAAAAGTAAAGTAAAAGTAAGCTCAAAGCTGCAGAAAAGTTTCTGTTTCTGTGGTCTGATGTCAAGCACGACGATAGCACTCAACTGTCAACTGAGAGCAATACAGCAAAGTCCCTTACGGTCTCTAAACCCCTATCACTATCATTAGTGAGGTGACAGGAAAAGTAATGCCATTTGTTGGAGCAAAGAAATCTCATCTCAGAAATAGCCAAGACCTTAAACTGTAACCTCCTTGGAAACAGCTCGAAGTCAGAACTTTACATTATGTCAGGGGCTAACAGAGATGGATTAGACTGATAGTATTCATTGTGAGTTTTCATGTGAAAAGTTTTACACACAAACATTTAGCCCACCTCAACGTTTAATTCTGTTTAGGTATATCGATCTAATACCTGAGTAGATCGTGAGGCACTGAATTGACAAAAGTAACCGTACTCTTCACAATCTAATAATTTAGATCACTTTATATCACTATTACTATTGATATTATTACTATTTTTTAACTATTATTATGGCTATTATTATTATTATTATTATTATTATTATTATTATTATTATTATTATTATTATTAATATTATTATTATTACTATTACTATTATTATTATTATTATTATTATTATTATTATTATTATTATTATTATTATTATTATTATTATTATCATTGTTATTATTATCATCATTATTGTTGTTGCTGTTTTTGTTATGGGCAAGATTCTTTCTGCAGCCTCTCTGCTGCCTACTAGTTCTACTCCATGACTTCTTCTCACTGTTGTCTTTTAGCCATACATGATACCTAGCATTCTCGGATAAAGGCGAAGATTCCCGGAGATCCCGTGTGCATAATATAACGCGATAGCCATAAAAAACGAATTATGTGAAAGTATTTTTAGCACTCATAATAACGAAATTGACTTCCGATATTCGTCAAGGGACATAAGCATGTCTTTAGTTTTGTCGTCAAGGAAATACAATTATTGAAGGCTGTCAATACCACCGCACAGAAAGAGGCTGCCAAGATGTCAGACCAACCGAAGCACGGAGCTCCCCATGGGATGGAAAAGTACGACCTAGGTGGAGGAGATGATTTGGGTGCCCTTAGTCTCGCTCAACAAGCCGATCTGAATCAATTCAAGGTGAGTGAGAACCCCATCCCCCCTCCGACGCGGTCTTCAGCCTCGCCTTCACTCTCTAGTCTTCACTTCATTTCAAATTCATGTCCCACCCAAAAGTAAAGCCAAGGAGTGAGTCTTGAAGTTAAAATTAAAATTAAATTGTCTAGAGATAAATCTAGAACCACCAGCTTTACCAATATAATCGCACCAGCTGGTCTCAGATCTTCTGTTTGACTTATGGAGTGGTCATGATTTTAATTTAATGAAGAATACACGTCTTTCTTGGCCCAGAAAATAAACAATGAAAGTGGCTATTCTCACCCGCCCGGAAGTTCTCGCAAGATCAACTCCTCCCCTCTTCTCTCTCTCTATGTCTCTTTCTGAATACTGTCTATCGGTGTCGACGATCAAATTGACCAAAACAAAGTTAAAAAATGATGTTAAAACACAAAAGTAAATTAATTTGGTTGTCTACAAAGATGCTTCGGCTATTTAACTTTTCGAATCGAGCCGAACTGCGCGGGTCGCCATTTTGTTTTGCCCGGAAATTCTCGCGCTACTCCTCTCTCTCTTTCTCTCTCTCTCTCCACTGCCCACAGACAAAATTGTAGTAGGCTACAGTTGTAATGGAACGTTTGTTCACGGCACAGAATTCTACAATTTTTCTGTTATCACAGTGTAGAATTCTGTGGTTTAGGGTGAACGCAAAATTTGGTGAACTCGCACTGGGTGAGAATAGCCACAAGGCTCGCCTGCACTATTCTTACTCCGGGTGAGAATAGAGGTGGCCGAAAATAATAGTAATGAATCTTGATGTCTATCTAGATCTATATCTCCCCACTTCCAGCCATCTGTCTTGAATCTGGAAAGTAATTTTGAGACCCCTTAGCTGTGGTTTTCTCAAATTTCCGTAGATGAAGGTGAAAGTATTTTGTCTGACAAAAGAAAAGATAGATCTAGATCTAGATCTAGTAGGCAGGCACTTTCCTTTCCATATTACTCTATTTTTTAATATTATAACTCGCTGACTAGATTCTATCTGTGGGCCCTTTCACCAGTCACAAGTGTTGAAGACTTGCGTTTTTGGGAGTATTTCAATAAACCAAAAGAACTCTCAGAATTTCCTCACTATTGTAATTACTTTTTGACATGTAATAAAGTTACATTTTAAAAGCTTTTTAATCATAATTTAGGCTACAAAACTAAAGTTGTCTAAGTCTAATACTTTAATTTGTTGGCCCTCTTATTTTTAAAAAATTTGCAGGAATTTGAATTTCCGAAAAATTTCCAGAGACGTGACAGGGAGAAGGAAATCCACTACAACAAAAAAAATAAAAGTTCAAAGTGTTCTGTTTTTATTTGTATGCATGTATGAGTGTTTGGTGAAAATAGAAAAGCTGGGCTGTGCGTTGATTCAGACCCATGCACTGAATTACGTGAGACAGATGTAGGGCACGACATTGTAATTTCGTTGCGCGAACCATAACACCAGTACTAGTTGCTAGATCTAGCCCTAAAGCTACGACTCGGGCCGTATTTGGGTACATCCAGGGTCCTAACTATCAGACTCATCATATTCTGAGACACTAGAACAAGTAAAACGAACAGAAGTATCGAAAGCAGCGAAATTATGTGATGCTTATTCATGCGATGTCTTCGACCTTAACTTTGACGCGACTGTCAAATTACTATCAGCTGTGTATATATAAAAACATAGCGCGAGTTCCTGTCAGTTCAACCCTAGTTGGGATGACTGTCCTTCACTTTGAATGACCTAAAAACTATCGGCCCCAGAGATACGAAACTTACTCTAAGTAGCTCAGGATTGGCCAAACAAGGGCATGAGAAGATTCACGCGATCGTGCGTGATTTGTATAGCCCCCCAAAAAATTCCAAAGTTGATCTTGCAGGGCTTGTGAGAATCGTCACGAGCATGGCAGCTGGGGTCACGCAACTGTTGCGTGAACAGTCTGAAGTTTAAAAAAATAATTTTGTTCTTAACTGTCTGTTATTAACAGGTAGGCTAGATCGGGGAGGAATTCGTAACGAGTGACCACTATGAAATAAAGTGTATAGAGGGTTTAAGGTTATGGTTAAGGCTAGAGTTAAGGCGTTTAGGGTTTGGGGTAGGAGTAAGGGCAGGGGTAGGGTAAGGGCCAGGGTTAGGGTTAGGCTTCTTCTTTATTGTGTTTGTTGGGGGTGGTCGCTCATTACAGAAGTCCTTCCCTGGAGGGAGAACTAGATTGTATAATTTTGTTATAAACATGCAGTGCTTGAGAAGGTGTGGACTTTTTATATATATATATAGAGAAAAGTGGACTTGGGAGGCTTTGTGCACAAACTCCTCTCTTATTACCTAACCCACACCTTTGAAACTTTGCAGGCGTCCATAGCATCCACATGGCTAGGACTTAACTTTAAAAATTCCACGCAAACTGCTTTCCCAGATTTTTCCAAAATGCTTTGTTTCGTCCGCACAGAATCTTGGGAAAGTCCGTCTTCTAAGCCGCCATTATAAACAAGTGAGGTTTCCGTTCAATATCGGCACACACTGGTTCCATACCTTTGAAATTCTGGAGTGTACAACCACGAAAGTGGAATAGAGAATAAATTTGTACATCTGTTATATTAATTTCGCTACTTGGAAACACTTGTGTCGCTTTTCTCTCGAGATTTATTGCTCCATTCCAGAAGAGTGTAAATGTAGTAGGCCAATGACTTTTAGTTGATGTTAATGTACCGATCATTCCTTTCATCCAAAGGGGGCTCAGCTAGTTTTTTTTGTTATAGTGTCCTTGATGTTTGCTTTCGGTATTTCTCTGCCTTAAATTTTTTTTGGGAGGGAGGGGGGGGGGGGACCAATTGGATTCCAGTTTTAAGTTGTCAAGTATTCAATATGTGTCGCGATGCAGTGGAATCAGGCGCTCGTTAATTTTTTGGCATATGGAGTTATTGGTATCATCTTAAAGCCTGTTCATTTATCTTGATTTTAATAAAAGAATTTCCCATCCATCTTGAAAAGAAGTAAAAATATTTCAGATTGAAGGAAGCCTTGTTTTAGAGGTAAAACTAGTGAGAAAATGGCTGCCAAAATTTGGTGACTTTCAAAGCTTGAGAGTCCTTGAAGGCCGCAAATTTGCATTTTATGTGCCTTTAATCTACGTTTTATAAAATCCACACTAAAATTTATTTTTAAATAAACATTCAAGGTGTGAAGCCAAAAAACAAAAATTCAATAAATATTGCCAAACCAGCCGAAAAATGCCAGTTTCTTCAATTTCATGATTTTGACGAGCACCTGATTTCACAACGCTGCCTCACATATTTACAATAAACAATTTCCAGCTCAGATAAACTGCACTAGAAATTTGAATTCACCGGAATTGCTTGAACGATATGCCATTCCCCGACTGAACTGCTATAGAGGCCTGTTTTCTTTGTATTGGCCACATTTTGTTTTCTTGAACTCTCACATGGATATATATGTCGAGCAGGTTTTCTCAAATAGTGCGATCAAAATTTTTCCTCAGAGTTGTCTCAAATTCAAAAGATGCATCATGACATGTTGCCTACATAGTGCTAAAACTTCACTTAGTCATGTGAGGGTTGATGCTGGATGGTAGTGTGTAATGGAAGAAAGACACTGTGGAGATGCACTGAGCTGTATTGTTTGTGAATTATGCTTATGGGTTTGTGTGAATATGTGTGTGTGTGTATGTATGTGTGTGTGTGTGTGTGTACGGTTGTTAAAACATGAAGATGTGGATTGGAGAGTGATTACCCGAGAGGAGTGGTTGGTGTGCTGATTACATCGTCATGATCGTGATCGGATGTAAGAGCAGTAAAAAAAAGAATATTTGACTTTTATAATTTTTTAGTAGTTTTAAAGCTCATCAGTATCACTCTCTTTCAAACCTTTTTCTCTTGATTAAAAGTTAAACACCAAAGAGGGTGCACCCACTATCCATCCTTTTATCTGGTTATCAAACCAGGTACAACCAGGTACTTTTTATGTTGACAGTGATTTGTTTTCCAACTTTTTTTATCACATTTACTACCCTGACTTTCCTTGTATGTCTTATTTTTTGCAAATTGCGGTTTACTCAAATTAGTCCACAATGTATTTGAGATATATCCGTGCTCGACTGTAGTATGGATTATGGATATAATTTTTCAACACCGTGAGACATTATTTTGAAGCCACTGTCTGCAAATGTAAAATCTAGTGAATTGTGTTTCAGGTAGAAGATTTGTTCACTTTTTTCTTTGCTGAAATCTAATTTGATGGAAGGATTCAAAGTGGAAAGTATGTTATGCAATGAATTTGACTGCGGTTTTTGGATGTTTCAATGAACGAGGATTTTGTTTCTGTGTCAATTCTATAGCCATTTAATAAATATAAGAAAAGTTTAACTAATGAGCATACACTTCTTGTTGGTTGATTTGGCTGAAGGCCAATAACAGTTTATTATCTTTTATACTATATTTATACTTTTCAGATAAGCACTCGGATGGGTAATGAACGGTACCTGAGAGATCATCCTGAGGTAGAGAGCCTTATTGCAGGTTTTCTTGGGTAAGTTCTTTCATGCTTGTGATTTCTACTTGTGGGTAGTGTTTTCACTTGCAAACAAATTTTATTATTTTTATTCTTAAGGATGGAAGTTGGTGGAAAGTTTTAAGTGAAGGCTGGTAAATGTAATAATTTGTGTACAAAAGAAAACGTCTTGAAAGCAGTCTGAAGCAGAGAATTTAAAATAAACTCTACATCTCTTTTTACAGCCTTTTTAACTAACTGTGAACATCTTTCTCATGTGACATGACATGTGATGAACTTGAGATGTTTTGTCTTTGGAGATATAACAATATTATAAGATTACAGAGGAAAGGAACAGTTTACAATAGTCGAACCCTGTAAATTACAGTCTACTTTGGGGCAGGCATGAAGTTGATGATATAACGGGGCTGGCGGTATAATGGAGTATTCAGCCTTAATTGGCTAACAAATTTCACCCCAGACTTTATCAAGGGAAACAAAGTTGGACAAATGGGTCAAAGTTTTACATGAATGATGTCCCCTGTGCCACATTTTGCAGATTTTGGTTTTTGACATTGTTTTGTTTTGTTTTTTCACCTTTGCTGAGATCAGCCATTTTTCTGTGATGGCGTAACCTTTATGCTTCTTATGCTCTGCCAATGGTGCACCCTCTATTATAACTTCACGGCAACCTAACTTTGCCAAACATGGGCAAGCTGCCGTTTAATGTGTAATCTCTGTTGATGAGGAAGCGTGCTTATACACATGGTGACAGTACTAGATATATAGTGCCTTCACATGACCGCAGACTGCTTACATGCAAGTGAAATGTGCAGACTAGAACTTTTGCTGAACTCTTATGTGATATATGCAATAAATACCTCCTCGACCTATAGGCCTACTATTGCCCTTGGCTTTTAAAAATTTCATTGGCCTACACTCATACCATGCCCACTTTCTCCTTTCCTCTCTCTCTCTCTCTTTCTCTCTCTCTCTCTTGTTCTCTCTGTGGTTTTCTCTCTCTCTCAATCTATCTATTTCTCTCTCTCTGTATCTCTCTCTCAATCTATCTCTGTCTGTCTGTCTGTCTGTCTGTCTGTCTGTCTGTCTGTCTGTCTCTCTCTCTCTCTCTCTCTCTCTCTCTCTCTCTCTCTCTCTTTCCCTGTCTTGTTCTCTCTTGCTCTCTCTATCTCGGCTACTTTGGTAAATGAAATCCATGGTCCTTTTAATTAAAACTACCATCGTTGATGCCAATTTTCTTTCACTATGTAAAAATCGTTTACACAATGCGCATGTTTTGAATACATAGTACAGTATAACACGGGTAGGTTATATCTTTGTAAGATATCCCTTGAACTATGGATCCCTCGAACTACCAAGGCCGGTCCTGACAAATTCGAGCTATCCATGTTACACTGTACAAGCATATAAGAAAACATTTGAGACCTCAAAATCTGTTCACAATGTGTGTTTTTTGCTATGTGCATGCTAGACTGTAGGTCTGACTGCCCAACACCAAGAGAAATTGTTCTGTAGTTACTAGATGCTCTGCTGAATCATAGGCTACTTGTCAAATGCATACTGCCTGAAATCTAAAAGGCAAGGGTGGGGATGGAGCCGATTGGCGACAAGAACTTGCTGGCAGGAGTGTGTAGGAGAAAGGGTGATTATCGCTGCACAGTTTCTGAGTTGATGCCGTGCATAGTGTGCACATCTGGCGGCTTGTAAACAAATCATATGTCCTTCATGTGTCACGACGCAGTGGAATCAGGTGCTCGTCAATTTTTGGGTATATGGAGTTATTGGTATCATCTTAAAGATTATTCATTTGTCTTGCTTTCTTCAGTGAAAATAATATCCATTTATCTTAAATAGAAATTGAGTTATTTGCGATAGAAGAAGGTGGGGTCACCTGGTTTCAGAAGTAAAATGAGCGAGAAAATAGCTGCCAAAGTTTGGTGACTTCCGTAGCTTAAGAGTCCTTGGAAATTTACGATTTTTGTGCTTTAATCAACGTTTTTCCATAAATTCCACACATAAAAGCGTTCTTGAAAAAAAAAACGAAATTCGAAAAAAATGCCCAAACTGGTAAAAAAAATGCAGATTTCTCAGATTTTATTATTTTGACGAGCGATTTTACCCCGTGGCCTCACTCATATGATTGCATAAGGAAGATCATGAAAATCCACAGGCTGGACACCATCAGAAATGTAGTATTATGGAGGAGAACCAAATAACTAATTGACAGGCAGATCAAGAAAAGAAGGTGGCAATGGATTGGGGACACGCTTAGGAAGCTAGTCGATAATGTGACTAGACAAGGCCTAAGATGAAATCCCCAGGGGAGGAAGAAGAGAGGAAGGTGGAGATCCACCTGAAAATGAGATCTGGATGCAGATGCCAGGCATAGAAATATGGGGCTGCGCTGACTGGAGGTAAAGAAGATCGCCCAGATCAGAGACAGGTGGAGAGCACTTCTTGTTGGCCTATACCCAAAACCATAGTGAAAGAGGCAGATTCTGATGAACCATCCAGTGTTGAATCACTGTACAGATCAAGCATTATCTTGACCTCTGTCTCTCTTGAATTAAAAATATCTAACATTTGTAAGATGAAAATTATATCTCATATATCCATTTGCTTCCTGTTCTTAGATCTTTTAAGATATATGGATTTTATCTATGGGTTTTTTCAGTGATGTCCTCACACAAAGGCCGGAAAGTGTCAGAGAATTTGCTGCAGGTGCGTCTTATTTCCTTATAATTTTTATATTTTGTTTGTTTACACCGCTTCCTTTAATTCCTTTTTAAAAAAGAAACCAAAACCTGTCACTGAAAATGAAAATGTGGGAGTTTCGCCAGCTGTAAAGTTTTCTTTTTTTATTTCAAGTAGGATACATCAAATTGAGAATGTAGATGGAAGGGAACACTGCTTTGCACTTATTTCAGTTGTTGCTAGTATGCATTATTGACGCCTTGTAAGATTCCGTAGTACCATCACTCATTTCCCTCTCAAACACAGCTGGTGAGAGACAGAGAGAAAGAGTAACCAGATGTCATCACTGACATGACTGTGGAACCCTATTTCTGTCCATGGAGTAAATCCAACAGAAAAACATGCCTGCACCTTGTAACAGTAAAACTGGGCTCCAATCTTTGTTTGTTAGTTAAAATACACTTCTTTCAAACGTCAGTGAGAGACATTGTTTCTCTCCAGCCAATCCACTAACCTGCGGCACCCCTTTCCCCTTAGGTTTTAGTGCTTAGAGTTTTACTGAAGGTACATTACAAAAATAGGTCATCTAAGCACTGAAGATTAGAGGTGTAACTTAGTGTAAATAGAAAATAGCAAACAAAGAAAAGAAGGAGGATGAAAGGATGATAGATATTTGATAGTACAGAAGGAACAAACCACATCAGAGCACACGCCAACCACCCTCAAATTGAATGTCATGTAGCCTGTAAAAATTGAGTTCTCTATAAATCGGGCTGGATTCTTCAGATTTGTTAAACTTTTAGTCACAAGACAATTCCATGTATTTAGTGACAGAAAAGTATGTTCTTTCTGTACTTTAATCCTTATTGGTATTGTTGTGTCAAGTTTTTCATCTTAGCAGTCTTATTCTTCACTATGTTCATCATGGTGCCAAAGTTTTTACCAGCAACATTTAATTTCTTTTCACTGGTTGTACAATTTGGTAAATATAATCTTCTGTTACTTATTCTACTTCCAGTGTAACATTGTCCACAGATTATTAAATGCACTTGGAAAATTCAAGTTCTAGTGAAAAACGTTTACATTGCAACATAATTTTATTGGAATATAATTTTCTCTTTCAGGGTATTTCACAAACCCAAGTCTACCTGAGAAGGTGGAGAAACAGCTGGCTGAACGTCAGGAAAAACTGAAACAGAATCGGGTCATTCAGAGCTTGCACTAGTCATCTTACTATTCTTACTGTTGTTTTGCATGATCTCTGCAGCGACTTCAGAAATTTCAAGATTTATAAGGTATCATATACGGTGGCGGTTGCAATGTTATCATTAAAAGAAATTGGTTTAAACTGATCGAAGCAATTTATATGTACAAATTTATGTGTTGATAAAAGGTTGTGATATAATGAATTGATGCTTCTTTTTTGAAGTCTTTAATGTTTAAGAATACACTATACTCAAATTTCTCATACTAGCGCTAGCAGCAGAGCAGAAAGAAACAAAAACTCAGTTTCGTTACAGATACAGTATTTCCTTTATTTGTTTTATTTGCCGCTTATACTTTGCAACTCAGTTATTTCATTATTTATGGAGCTGTAGAGCTGAGCATAGTCACAGAAGAACCAAAGCAGTACTTGAGATATTTTGCTCTTCCAGCAATGTGATACTTGCTTTTTTATGTCTACGAAATGATGTAGAATTTTATAGAGATACATTTTATTTATTTATGTTGCACAAAAGAGGAGTATGAAATGTAACTTTGTAATGTTGAATGGGTAGGGAATGTCATGAAATTGAATGTGTGGTGTTCAAAATGATATAAAATATTAGTGAAGTGTGGGAGTGATTGTGTGCCAAGGCGATAAACCATACCAGAGTTTGCTTTTGCTGTTAGTGTATGAAGGGAAGAAGTATCTGATCAGTAGTTGCGAAAGTGTGATGGATGTTATTTTGCTAGCTTTGCTCATAGAGCGGAGTTACGACCCAACAAAGCCCATTCTCTGTGATAGTAATCTGTAGTCTACCTGTCTGTCCTTTGAAAGTAGTGCCAAATTTATTATCTGCAGTGAGTTCTTTGTGTTCAGGCTCCAGAAAAGTGGGGCTCTCAGTATTTAATTTAGTTTAATTAAGCAATTTTTTTTCTTTTCAAAATCTTGGACTTCAATACAGAGAAGATAAATATCCACTATCTGTTTTTAGTGTGTATTTAGGTACCCCTATATCAAATTTTTGTTACATGACCTAAGCAACAATGTGGTTTTGTACAATGGATAGTTTTGACCGTACGCTTTTGTCATATTGTACAATGAAGTGCATGCATCTGTTGTTTTCAGGAGTTGGGATTTTATCAAAATCAAAGAACTATTTTATTCTTTAGGGTAGCATAAATAACTGCATGAATATATTCTTTTGTTTTGAGTTGATTTTGGAAATGTGGTTCCAGTTTCAGGCTGTTTAACTGGAAACTTTCACTTTCACTTTCACTTTCAGTATTCTTGGTTGGGAATAAACTGCATATTATTAAAGCTCATATTCTGTTCCTTGTTATATATTCAGTTTACAAAACACTTTTAAAATAAAAGTAAACATTAGAATTCTTATCAGCTGCAATACTAACGATTAATTTCTATTTGTGGTAAGGCAGAATATTATATAGGCTTTGCTTATTGTGGGGGGGAAACACCCCTAATACAGCGGACCCCGGTTATAACAGGATTGCCGGGATGAATGTGATATCCCTGTTTTAGCAGGATCAAGTTTACACACACTGTAACTAGATCTGTAAACCAATAGGATCGTTTTGTTTTCACACAAACTACTACTACCGATTTACCAGTTATCGCCCCTTTTTTTTCCAGTGATACTTTTTTTCTCTTCATCTTTATGTTCCTTTTTCTTGTATCATAGTCTCATGGAGCTTGATTGTACAATGTATAGGTACGGTAATAAAAATATAATTGCATAAAACATGTATTCATGCGTAATATCCAAAAAAGCAGCAAAGCCTAGTTGTAATCTCCTCAGCGAAGGTGAAAAGATCGAACTAGTCCAACAGTTTAAATATATCTAATCTAGGATATATGATAACATCTGATGCCAAATGTTCCACAGAAATTAGACGGAGAATTACAATGGCTAAGGCTAGTTTTAATAAAATGAGCCCAATCCTGAAAAATAGAAACATCTCAATGAACACCAAAATGAAAGCTCTGAAATGCTATGTTTGGTCAACCCTTCTACATGGCTGTGAATGCTGGACAATCACTAAAGACAGTGAAAATGAAATAGAAGCAACAGAAATGTGGTTTCTTAGGAGACTGCTGAGAGTATCGTGGAAGGAAAAGAAATCAAATGAGGTAGTGCTTGATGAAGCCCACGTGGGACGCTCAATGTTAAAAACAATCAGGAAACGACAAATGCAGTTTTTGGGACACGAAATAGACAAAAGGGTCTTGAACATCTAGCTCTCACTGGCAAAATTGAGGGCAAGCGAGACAGGGGAAGGCCCTGAATAACATACTTAGGGAACCTAAACAAATGGGTAACAGGGAAAGATCAGGGATACGTAGCTTTTTTGAGAGCATCCGAGGAAAGGAATGAATGGAGAACCATGATCTCCGATGTCTGTCGCAGATCTGGCACTGGATGAATGATGATGATGATGATTCATGCTCTAGTCTACAGCATGATTTTGTGCCTCACTACTAGATCTACTGTACTGTAAGTGAATAGTTACCGGTTAGGAACAGAAACACAGCCATGACAACTTGGATCTGCGGTAGATGTAGTGCTCACCCAGTGCTCACTTTTCATTTAATCATTTATTCCATTACATTACAACTTTTGCCACCCCACGAAGAGACGATGTGATGTGATGGTGAGCTAGACCAAGGTCATGCTAAGTCTGTATCAACATTAGAGTGCATTCAGCTTCTCCCTCTCCTGCACACATGATCACAAACAACTTGGGCCTACTATGGGTCAAGCACCTGCACCTCGCTATGTTGATAGATGTTGTGTGCTTCATTTGTTGTTTTTTTCTGCTGTCTTCTCCGTTTAAGATTTTCTCTATGGTTGGACCACATGGAGCATGTCTGTCCAAATGTCTCCTAAAAAAGAACTTTTTTGCATAATACATTAAAATTAATGAAGATCGAACTCATAGAATCATTATAAGCCTGCTACGACTGGGAATCCCTTTAAAACCCCGACTATTATAAGTGGGGCCCACTGTAACTGGTTGAGAAAAAGAATAGGGCTTTGACTTTTTGAAAAGTTTGAGAGAAAATGAAGCTTTTCATATTTTTGTGGGGTGTATTTGGCATTCAAACTGCAGAGCTTCGTAAATGGATGCCTACGAAGGATAGTGGGGATCAAGTGGTACGATCGAGTCACTAATGCTCAACTGTGGGAGAGAACAAGCCAAAGGCCAATAAAGGAAGACATACAGGTGAAGAAATGGAAATGGATTGGAACCACCCTGAGGAGACCCCCATCAAGCATCATCAGGCAGGCTTTAACGTGGAACCCACAAGGAAAACGAAAGAAGGGAAGACGAAAGATGACATGGAGACGAGCGGTACTAGCTGAAATTGAAAAAGCGGGGACATCATGGAAACATAGAAAAGGATGCTCAGGACAGGCTTCGCTGGAGTAATGCTGTTGATGGCCTGTGCTCCATTAGGAGTTAAAAAGGGCAAGAGAGAGAGATTTGGCATTCACTTGAAATTGTAAAAATAAGCTTTTCAAGTGCAAAATGGCCATTTTCAGTTTCAGACTTTCAGCAAATTTATAATTTCCAGTGGAATCTACAGTCGAAACTTTCTAAGACAGTCATCCGCTATCAAGGAGAAAATTACTGTCGTAGTCAGGACTGATTTAAATGAAGAAAACAAATCGTTGCCTTCTGAGGTCCCGACTGGAGGCAGTTGAAGGTTTAGGACTTCCGAAAGACAAGACCCATTTTAAAAAAAAATCTTACCAACTAGTCAACTTGTGTAAACAGTGAGAGGGACCTGAAACCTACTTTCACAATGTGCCATCAGCGATTATTCAGGCTAACTATAATAACAGGTGAATGGATTATGATGGCTTGTCCACAGCATCAGGGGCAGATAAATTATTTATAGCAACGATTTGCGCTATGAGAGATTTGTGTGGTCATCTAAGGGTTTTTTTGGTTGTTGGTTGATGAAACTGTCCCAGTGGTTTTATGCACAAAAAAAAATTCTGAAATTATGCAGACTGAGCCCAAAAATGTGAAATTATGCGATTTTGTTAATTTTAAAAAAGAATGATAAAGGAAAATAATAAGAAATTATGCAAAAAATGATCAAATTTTGCTAAATTATGCGGGGTGCATAAAACCACAGGGCAGATAAAATGTTGCCGCAGTGTTTTGGACAGGGTTATCATTTTATGTAGTATCATTTTATATATAGAAAACACGCAAGGGAGGAAAATAGAAAGTTGCTGTTTGTACAGGTGTCTCTCTTGGCAGGTTAGACTGTAGCTTCTTATTTACAGTCAGACCTTGGACCCAAACTCCAAAACGTGGGTAGTTGGCGGGTGCTCTGGTGCGGTTTGCTTCTTCTTTCCTATCGAACATATATATCGTCCTTCTCTCCTCCTTCTTTTTTATGTTTGTTACTCTCTTGTAACATTAAAACCTCTAATCTTCGACACTTACATGACCTTATTGTGTTGCAAGTGCCCTAAAACACTTACTAAAACTAAAGATCCCAAAATAATTATGTCTGTTGACTAACACTATTAGGTCATAAAGTGCCAAAGACTAAAAGTGTTACAGGAGAGTAACACGCACAGGAAAAGAGGAGAGGTAGGGATGATAGATTGATAGGAAAGAATGAGCAAACCACACCAGGGCATCCGCCAACCATCCATCACAAGACTGCACTTAAATTAAGATTTTCATATACATATATGGAAAACGTAGTACGGTAAGTTGGAATATCTCTGGAATGGATAATTTGGGTACGAGTCATAGACTTCGCAAAAAAATTTGCAGAGGACAGAGACAATTTATTTGCAGATACCGAATGACAATTTACTTCCAACTATTTTGTGTCATCATAAAATGATCAAATGTATTGGATTATTTTTAAAAACAAAAACTAATTTACACTGCAGTACACACAAACGCGTCATTTTGAATTCAGGCCCCAGACTGCAGTTTCTGGGGTTTTCACCTGTATAAAGTTCTAAAGATGGCCATGAACTGCAGAGAAACAAAAAGGAAGACATCAGAAAAGAATGAGCAGAGTCGACATGAAAGATGTAGGTAGGACATCCTACCGATAGCTTTCTGCCATCTTTGTATGGCTTATTTAATAAGTAGAATTTAAAAGAAAAGCTATAAAAACGTCATAACAAAAAAATCTCAACCAACAAATCCAGAGTAGAGATATTTATTCAAAGTGGCGGATTCTTTATTTGGATTGCAACAGTCCTGCAGGATCTAAGTACACAAGGCAATAACATCTGCAGCTTAAGTTTGAAGCAGGGACCACACAATATGAACAGTAATAAAATATATATACAGTTTATACAAGATAGAAAGAAATAACAGTTCATAAATTAGCAGTTTCCAATAAAAAATATAATTATAAATATGAATACAAGGGTAAATTAGACCTGTATCCACACATAAATATTTTGTTCATGTATTGAAGAGGAAAAAAAAAAAGTATCTCCTGATCAGATCTTTAGATTGTATCGGCTCCTAAACAAAAGTTTATTACCACAGGCTATGCTTCCTTGGGTGAAATTTTGTCAGCAAAAAAGATTACATCAAAATGATTCCCCCCTGACATTTTGTAACACTTTCAAAAGGATAAAATAAACCACATGGTGAAGTGTAAACCTAAAGAGAGTAGAGAAATGAAAATGTAAGGAGAACAAATTATACTTGTGCTTTTTCATGAGGTACAAGTAAGTGTACAAAGTGAGGACACTCTTTGTTATTGCAGTGATATGGAATTTTGTACAAGATGATATATGGCAGGCTCAGCAGTATGGATTTCTTCACAGTGAGACCAACAGGAATACACGCACAGGTCCTGTACAACAAGCAAACACACCTTTGGATATGCTGCCCAGAACTGAGACTACATCGGTGTACACATAAAACATGAAATTGGATTGTTGATTCCTTTGTACATATTTGAGAAAAGATTACTACAACAACTTCATCTGCCTGACTGTTATGTCAAGTATTATCTCTGCAACACTGGGTTCACTGATAATTTTTTCTCTTCTCAGTCATGCTAACAGTCATTTACATTCGTTGTGCTTAATAGATGTGCTTCAAGCAGGGTACTGTGCAGCTAACACAGGATGCTGCTTACATATATTATATATAAATGTATAAATACAGACATATATGATATAATACACTATATGTGTCACGACGTGGTAGAATCAGGCAGGCGCGTGTCAATTTTTGGGCATATGGAGATATTGGTAGCCTATCATCTTTAAACTTGTTCATTTGTCTTGCTTTCCATGAAAACATTACCCATCTATCCTCTGCAGAACTTGAGATATTATTTTGGATTGAATGAAGTAGGGGTAACCCGGTTTCAGAAGTAAAATTAGCAGGAAAATAGCCACCAAAGTTGGGTTATTTACAAAGCTTGAGAGTCCTTGGAAATGGAAAATCTACATTTTTTGTACCTTTAATCAACATATTTCAGTAAAATCTATACAGAAAAGCATTTTAAAATTAACATAAAAGGTGTTGAGCCAAACAATAAAAATTTTATAAAAATTTCCAAACGAGAAGAAAAATGCTGTTTTCTTCGACTTCATTATTCTGATGAATGCCTGATTTCACCACGATGCCTCACATATGACAATTTTTTATTTTAAAAAAAAATCATGCAACAGAGTCGTGTCAGCGACATGAAGTTATTCAACAGCTAGTATTCTAACAAGGTCAATATCATAAACTCATGCAAACTACCTGGAAGAAAATTGAGGGATTGTGCTGAAGGTTGAACGTGATATCCAGGAAAGCACGCTCACCTCTTAACTACAACACTGCAACAAACCACATTGTACAAAACAAACCACAAAAGAAAAAAATCTTTTGAAAATAATCTGTCATTTTACGTTCAAGTGTTATCAGAAAACAAGTAGGGTTGAATGATAGAGGGAGTTTTTCATTAAAGCTGTTTTGTCTTTATGTTTCAGGAATTCCTGACAAATTTAGAATAACACAGGCGAGTACATATATAATTTAATCCAAACAGCAGGCCGAAAGGCTAGAACTCAGAT
Source organism: Aplysia californica (assembly GCF_000002075.1). Lineage (NCBI taxonomy): Eukaryota > Metazoa > Mollusca > Gastropoda > Aplysiida > Aplysiidae > Aplysia > Aplysia californica. The sequence continues at coordinate 182,436 of NW_004797638.1, read as the reverse complement.
GGCCACTGGATCAGACAAGGAAAGTAAAGTAAGTAATCCAAACAGTTACTAAAAAAACCCATTTAGCTTGGAATGTGAACAACTTTATCCATAAGAAGTCAGCTTTATTTGGCACAGTCAGCACACCTGTCTTGAATGACACGAAAGCTATGAAATGTTGACATATATCTCTTTCGAATATTGACAAGTAAAAGTGTCTCTGCCCTTCCTTTTTTAAACTTCTACAGTCAAAATGTCCCCATCTTTAAGGTAAAATAAGAGAAGGGAAAAAGAAAAAAAAATCTGTCACTTCAGATGAAATGAACCAATTAATAGAAATGCAATAACAGCCATTGCGAACACAATATTGTGAACCGGATGGAGACCTTAAGCGTAACAACCCTCTTTTTAGTTAGTTTTAGTAAGGGTTTTTACGGCACTTGCAACACGATAAGGTCATATATATAAGTGCCGAAGATTAGAGGTCAACCCTCTTTAAGTACATGAAGGGACTTCACATCTGCAATGCATTTCCAGTTACAAGATGACATTCCCAGGGTCCTGCATGTTACACAGTTGCTGTACCACCAAACAATATGAAGAAAAAGTGCTCAAATTTACAGCTTAACCTCTAACATCCCCCTCAAAAAATATTTCCATGCTCTAAAATGAAATAAGCATAGAACGGACAGTTATAAAGTGGCCAAAGACCAGCTTATAAAATACAGAACAGTAAACATCTTTTGTGAGAATATTTTACATCCTCAACGCCAGAGATAAGAAAGTTATTGTGACAGAGTGCGAGATTCTGAATTATAATAATCATTTCCCTGCTGTTCTTGAGAATTAATGGTCCAACATAAAAAAGAAATATAAAAAAGTGGTCATAATAACTTAAGTGAAACATAGCCTTTCTCTCACACATAAGCTAATCAACCCACTAGATTTCAGCCACCATCAAGCAAGAAACAAAGGACCTGGAAATGTGTGAACAGCTGCTAAGGCATATCCAAGGTTCCGAACATAACAACCAAATACATGCCCTGGCTCATGACCACATGGACTTTCGATAAGAATAAGTTTTGAAAACGTCTGAAATCTCAACCTTTCAGGAACTTCAAAAGCCATAATTTTAGTTGTTATCACGGTTTTGTAAATTCATAAAAATCCCCTAACACAGTTTTGAAATCCGCCTATTCCACTTAAGAAAAGCAGTTTCTAACAGCATATAGAGCATCGGCATTTTGAAAGGATAAAAAGAAAAAATCAACAAAATAAATAATGTGGCAGATTTGAGGATTTCAGGACCCTTGGTGTGACCCAAGTGAAGGGTACTTAAATGAATTTTTTTTAAATCCACTTTCTTCTTCTCAGATTTCTCGGTGACCAGACTTCAACAGTCTGCACTAAATTACAGTTAATTTTTTACTTTGTCATCAGAAAGAAAATGACAATAACAAATGCTATGTTAAATAACTTTTTTGCGACATAAATGAATTTTGAGATGTGATGAAAGAGCAATTTAAAAAACAAGCAGGATTCAATATATTCTTGATGTGCAAGGTATAAAAGAAGAGATAAACCTATTTCACATTATCTCTACACCTACCCATTAGTATTTCTCGGACTTTTATAAAAACAGAATGTTCGAAAGGAGAAAATACTAGGTCACAAAAATGTACACTAGGACATCAGCAAGCAAGGTCAATTCAATGCCATATGTCAAAAATTTATCACACAAAGTTTAAAAAAACAACAAACCTACAGAAGAAATGGGGAGTGCAATCCTATCTTCAGATTTTCATATAATAACAAAAGCTAGCTAATATGTGAAATTAAATGGACTAACATTCTTTTTTCTATAAATGTAAAGCCTTTATACACAGATGTATATATGGCACTGACCTTCAAAATGATTCATTCATCAAAAAAGCTTCTTTCCAGTTGGTCATGAAGAAATAAAAATATGATTCTCAGTTTCTTGCTATCCTCGGGAATATATCTAGGAAGGACGGACCATACTTAGCACTGGTTTCCATTCATGCAATATTTGTGTAAAAAACATCCAAACTTTGACAAAATAAATGCTTGAAAAGCATGAGAAAGAATAAACAGCATAAATCCCCTATGAACCCCTTTGAAACGCATTAAACTTACAGAAAACAAATCTGGGACAACACTAATTAAGTGCAGAGTAGAAAAATGTAGACAAAGAGGCAGCACCAATTCTCATATAAAGACTTGATCATTGTTACTATAAATATTCAGATCTGAGACACTAAACGTAAGAAAGCATAAATAAGAAAAATGATACAAGAAATGTAGAAGAGTTTTTGCATCATGCGTATACTTATGTGGGACATGGACAAAAATACATGTCAGAAGAGAGAAAGGGAATGATGAGATTTCAAAGATAGCAATCTATTTTCATCAGTAAGAGGATTTTGATGAAAACAAACTCTCTGTATAAAAATATCTTTGTCACAACTTGGTATGTCAGCTTATATGAAAGAGAATGTGCTGAGAACATAATAATATATACAGGGAAGAACCATCACAGTCCCATAACCTTGCTGTATGCATAGACCCACTATACACAGAGCAAAATGGAATTCAAGTGGAATGTGAAATCTTTAAATTAAAAAAAATTGTGTAAAGTCAAACATGTAAAGTAGCAGCTGGTAAAAAGCTTCCCTAAAGGTAATCGATTCAAATTCAAGTAATCATCTATTAGTCTAAGGCCAACTTCTGTATGAAAGACAGCACAAAGACGTTTATGGTTTTCAACAGTCTTTTGGTTAAACAATGACTAACTGAACACAGTAAGACAAAGTTCTTTTTCTCTCTTTCCATATATTGACCATATAACTAATGGTATACTGACTAAGCAATATATTCAGTGCGCTTGCAGCTAATACACATTTGAGAAAACAACTTTTAAAAAAGTAGTCCTTTTGCTAGTCCTGTATTTGTTATTTCATCTTCAGCAAAAAAGAAAAGTAAAAAGATAAGGGTTTGTAAGAAAAATACAAGTATTACAAACAACATTAAAAGAAAAAAAAAAGATTCTGTCAACTGACAGAGGTCCTTTTCATTCTGAAAACAAATTGTCTACTAGTGAGAACTGTTTCACATCTTAATGAACAAATTTGGTTGAAATCACAAAGCAAATACACTTCGACACTGATGACACTACTTTTGGCATGGTAATAATAATGCTGCAAGAAAGTTTTGGTACAAACCCTAAAAGCTCCCATAATACTGATTATCAAAGTATAGGGTTTCAAGCAAACACATTGTAACTGACCACTAACATATAAAAAGAAAACAATTCCAAACCAGAAATAGCTATAAACAACCCCCTGCTAACCAAATTGTGACAAGAACTTATATGGTTCACATATTCTTGCCCTACCCATGACTCCCTTCCCCTGCAAAATCAAAGAGGTATGAAGTTGTCATTAAAAATTTCATGGATTGAGTATCAAATAGGATTGAGAAACCCTGCTGCCAGGTACACGAAAGCATATATATATCTTGTTGCTTTGTCATCCTACACTTTTTAATGCTGTGGTTATCAGTTCCCAACCCCTAATCACAAAAGCCGATATTTAGTCAACGCTTCTAAAACAATAAAATCACAACTAGCCAATTAGCAAACAGCATCCAAGCAGCTTTCATGTCATGAGTCACAGCACAACACACTATGCAACAGCAGGGGGTTTCAAGTTTCATATGGCGGGGCAAGTGGGTCCAGGTCAGTACACACTTTAAAAGGAAATTGCAAACACAGGAGCTTTTCCCCACACATAATTTTAAAAAAGTATAAATAAATTGTTAATTCACTTGTAATTGACGACAGCAACACCTTACAAATAAAGCATACAGAGCACATCAGTCACTTCAACAAATATGACCACATTCCCCTGGTGGTACATATAAGTCAACTTTTAATAGGCTTAAATAAGAACTCACAGGTAACTTCACCAGGTGTTGGATATGGAAACAGGTACTACACTTATTGATATGATTCAATTGTAGTATACAGTGATCAACAATTTAACTATCAAAGTATACAACAGACTACTTCGATAACGATACTAATCCACTCCCATGAGCACATGTGGTAGGAACCCCTCCCTTAGTTAGCCTGGACTGGATGACTCGGCCCTCGCAGGATGGACAATATTATTTTTCCACCAACATGTTTCTACAAAGGCAGGGGGAGCCACCAGGTTTGCACACTACACAAAGAGATAACAGTTCGTGACAGTGATGTCCACCACATAAACGAACCGGGGCTGCTTGTGCCCACTCTGGGACACAGAACCTCAAGGGCAAGTAAATGGGGGCGCCCCAGCTATGTCTATGAGGGTGGAAGGCCCCGATGTCTGACGCTTGCTCTAGTATTATATAATATAACCTCTTTGACACTACATTATCATGTTGCTACCCTTAAATGTTTGTTCAGCTAGCAACTGGTCCTACAGTTGCTGAGTCATTACAAGCACTGGAAGTGGGGCCACCTTAAGCAACCCTTGTAAGAGAAGCTATGAATTTCCAGATATCTGCTATAAACACTTAAAGAAATCACCTTTGTTTCCTTCTGTAAGGCATTCTTATCACAAAGGATATGAAAGAAAAATACTATGTAGGCAAAAGGTATTCTATTATGCCATCACTCAAGAGGAAGAAAAAATAAACTGATCTTCGAATGGGTGTTACAGTTTTGTCAACCCCCCCCCATGTTCCTTTCTCAACTAAATACTAGGTTAATAATCTATCTAAAACGACGGTCAATCAAATAATTTGAAACATCGGCCAATGAAACATTGGCTCTCGTTTACCAAGTCAAGTTCCAGACACCAATTTGTCTGCTAAGCCTTCAAGCAATAACACAATTTCGTTGCACAAAAGTTCTCATAATTGTTCTGTACAATGGTTTATTGAGACGCCTGTCAAAAAAGACATCCAAATAAAACAGCAAGACTTATTTGAAGTGTTTCAATTTGATCACTCATGTGTTGCAATTTCATCATAAACTTTCTCTGTATAATCTTAGTATAAGTTCATTTCCTTCTAAGGCCAACATAATATTAAAAGTGAAGTTGTGGTAAACAAACAAATAACAGTTCTAAAAAGACTGTCACTATCTAACATCCACAAATATGAGTCTACTTATATTTGGAAGGGGATTGGGGCAGACAGGATTGTGGTTTAAATGGCTCAGAATCAGGGTCCTCAGAGCTAACTCTTTTGGTTGTCTTCTTTTTTATCCAGGTCTATCAAAGGGTAAATTCATCTTTTCTCTCTCCTCGAACCATCCCTCTCATGAAAAAAGCCCAGTAAAAATGTAACAAACCATATTAGCCTGGGGTTAGCTGATGGATTTGGTGGCAGGAGCACTAGGGAACCAACTTTTTTCTTTTACGTTTTCTGCCTTTAAAAAGAAGGAAAGTGTGGAATTGATTTCCTCTTGTATATCGTTACTGTTGATCCACTAAATAATTTTTTTAAAAAATAGTAGAGGGTTTTACGGCGCTCGCAACTGCATAAGGTCAAATGAGCGCCAAGGGGTGGGTGTCAACAGAGAAGTCTTTACAGGGAATCAGACTTACTCTGCTCACCTCTCTAGTTTCAACAGCACAAGGTCTGCTTCCATTATCAAGGCACCCCGGAAATAACAAGTCACAAAAATGTGACAAACATACAAAAGAAGTAGAGGAAAATGACAAAAGTAAGGATTAGGAAAGAAAAAGCAGCAGTTCCCTGTTGTAGATCAGGCACAGTTATGAGCGTGACATGAATCAGCCCATTTACAATTCTACTGTGCTGGAACGATTACTCTTAAACGAACCCAAAAACTGAGAATATCAAAAGTAGACGTACTATATTTGAGGCAGCGTGATGGAATCAGGCTCTCGTCAAAATAATCAAAGTGAAAAAACCTGCATTTTTCTGCAGGTTTGTGAATTTTTATAAAAAAATTTTTTTTTGCCTCAACACCTTTCATGTCCATTAAAGAACTCATTTCTGGGTAAATTTTTCTGAAAAGGTTAGATTAAAGGCACAAAAAAGTAAATTTTCAGTTACAACAGACTCTCTCTGAAAACAGGTGACCCCACCTCCTTCTTTCGCTAATATCGTGACTTGTATTCAAGATAAATGGATATTTTTTAAATCCAAATAAAGACAAGTGAACAAGCTTTAAGATGATACCAATAACTCTACATGCCCAAAATTTGACGAGAGCCTGATTCCATCACGCTGCCTCACATATATTTCTACACTGAACCGAAAGGTAAGTGACGAAAGAGAAGCAGGCATAAGACGAAACTGGAACAGCTATGATTAAAGAGGAACAATCGGCTGTGAGTTATTTATAGCAATATTTCTGAAACACGATTTAATTTTTTGGCTAATTACCTTGTCTCATCTTAAGTATAAAAGTTGGAATCTTGAAAAGACATTTATAATTCTGCATTTAACAGAGGCAGCACGGGAAAGATAGAAGTGAGGTCTATAACTGGATATGACAAAATTGGCTCAATAGACCAAACATGAAAAACGAAATAAAAAAAATTATGTGAAATGGAACCTGGTATTTGTGTCCACTTTAACATAATTATCTTCTCATTTGTATGAACATTTTATCTTGTACGATGAATTCAGAACTTCAGTACCATTATTTTTATGACCTCAAAACAGAATAATATAGTGTTCAAAATCCAGCTTGGAAAAAAAACCCCCAGTATCAAGTGAGTAAACACTGAAATGAAGGAGAAGACTCAAAGAAGGATAGAGCCCATGAAATACCCACACTCAAATGAAAACAATCAAAAGAAAACAAGCATTAAGCATGTTTTGATATTTGTAACCATTTTGATACAACTGCCATTTTGAAGAATCAGTAAATAAATATTATCACATTTGTGAAGATTTGGTCTAAATCTGGGTGTGGCTTCAGGCACACTTGTGTCTATGCACACAGACACATATCCACGCAAAAATTACATAAAGACGAACAGCAACTAACTTGGTCCAAACATTGTATACCTTTGATATAATCTCTACCTGCATAGAACTTCCAGCAGCACATAACTTTAGCACAAATTGAATATAAAGAACATATTTTTCATCTGATCTTCATCACACCTCATTTGAAAAGAAAACATTTAGAATTAAAAGGCATATATATGGCAAAACAGAGCACAACGTAACCTGTTATCTATGGGTCTTGCTGTTCAGCTACAGCCATACAACAGCTCATACAATAATCAGCATTATTTTACCATACTGATAAAAGGGAAGACAGATTGAAGCCAGTGCACAATATAGTGGAAAAAACCCCCAAACAATTAAAATGGGATGCTTCAACCGTCCAAAGCTTTCTTCTAGAAAATAATCCTTACAGTGCTCAGTTAGTGACACATCAATATTCTAGGCCATGACCACATACATGAAGACAGGTTCAAACTAATTACAGCACAGTAATAATTATTATTTCAACATTTTCAGTCCCAAAGAAAATGTGACAAATTACTAGAGCACCCAGTAATAGGAACATAATGTTGATTTTTCCTCCTCATTATATTTTACAGATACACACACTGATTCCTAACATTTTCACAACACTAGTTACACACTGATAAGAAACACATTCATAACACTGGTTACACATTAATCCCTAACACATTCATAACACAAGTTACACACGGATCCCTAACACATTCTCAACACTAGTTACACACTGATCACTAACACTAACACATTCATAACACCAGTTCCACACTGACCACTAATACAACACCAGTTAAGCTTTCATCCTACATGCACTCTTAGTTCTCAACTCTTTGTTAAAATAGTATTGCTTCTGAAAGATGTAACAAAATGCCGTCATGGAGAACAATTTAATTCCGTTTTTTTAACAATGGAATAAGAGAACACTACCTTGGGATATGCATGTCCTACAGTTCAGTGACTAAGTCTGACCTGTAGGCAGCCATGTGAGGAGGTCTCATGTACATATTGTGCTGGCCCAGTTGTTGTTGTCGGTCAGAGGAAAAACTGCTACCTGAAGGTTGGTTGCTGTGGGAAGACTGACCGCGTCCTTGATGGGAAGCCATATACTGGTGATCATACTGGCGGTGGATAAAAAACACAAAATCATGATGCCTGGCGGACAAGAAACACAAAATTATGAAGCCGTGAAATGAATTGCTAAACTACTGACCAAGTTCCAAAACAAAAGGGAGAAAAGGAATGGTAATGCAAAGAAATAAAATTCTATAAACTGGGCATTTCTTCATGACTATGATGACAGTTATAAAAGCACCGAGTTAAGATTTAGAACAATGCAATTTCATTTTCAGCAATAGGACTTCAAAGATTAACCCATAAAATGAATCGATATTAGAGAAACACCACCTACATGTTTTGTCATTGTATTGAAAACTCGGAAATGTGGCTCGGGAAACTCACATATTGTGTCAGAAACAGACCCATCTTACGGGCAAGTTTCTGATTTACACATAAATGTGCACATTTGTTTTTGAATCCAAGTCCTCTTTTAGTACAGAACATTTATTAAGAAAAGTGAATGCATGTGTCAAGACGCGGTAGAATCAGGTGGTCATCAGTTTTTGGGTAATTGGAGTTACCGGTAACATATTAAAGTCTGTTCATTTACCTTGCTTTTGGGGGAAAAAAATATCCATCCCTCTTGAACAGAAGATGAATATTTGTAACTGAAGGAGGTGGGGGTGGCCTGCTAGCTTAGGAATAATTAGTGAGAAATGTTTAAATTTTTTTTTACAGTAGAGGGCTTTAAGGCGCTCGCAACTGCATAAGGTCATATGAGCGCCAAGGGGTGGGTGTCAACAGAGAAGTCTTTACAGGGAATCAGACATAGACTGCTCACCTCTCTAGCTTCAACAGCACAAGGTCTGCTTCAACTATCAAGGCACCCCAAAATAGTAGGTCACAAGAGAGTGACAAACATACAAAAGAAGTAGAGGAAAATGACAATAGTAAGGAAAAGGAAAGAAAAAGCAGCAGTTCCCTGTTGTAGATCAGGCACAGTTATGAGTGTGACATGTGTCAGCCCTTTTACAATTCTACTATGCTCAAATGAGTTTGAGAGTCCTTGGAAACTACATATTTACTTTTTTGGAGCTTTCAGTCAATGTGTTTTAGAAAAATCCACACAGAAATGTATTGTTAAATGGACATAACAGGTGTTGACCTCGAAAAAGAAAAATTAATTTACAATTTGCCCAACGGGTGGAACATGATAACTTCTGTGACTTCATTAACACATTATACCCTAAGGGTCTGGATGGGAAGTCCATTGTTAGATCCTCAGCAAGGGGAAGGAACCCACCTCCTGTGAATACAAACCTTTAAAAAAACACATCTTAAAAATACTAGACAAATTCCTAAAATCCTGAAAAAATAAAAGTTAAAACGAATAATGAATGTAGTTTCAGAAAAACATAACTATATGTAAGCGCAAACTGTAGAAAATGTTCTAACTTTAGTTCAATCGGGGTGTCCCACCCGCCACTCTCACTCTCAGCCTCGCGGTCGGGCCCTTGATCTAAATTCTAGATTTTCTACGTCTGATCAATCTGAATCGCTCCAAACTCTTGCAACAACGTTTTCATCAAAATCTGAGTCATCTGATATGTCATATGCTTGTTTTTGCTCAAATCCATCGTTATTTCCTTTTTCAAACTCAGTTGTGTTGCTTTTCATTAGTCGAGACACCTACGAAGTGTTGGTAACACGATTGCACTTCTATTGGCTCTAATACTAAAACTACTAGCCTGAAAAATTTCGTTTCGGTATCAAGCGAAAGAAGAAGCTTTTTGGAATAACTATGCAAATCAATCAAAATCTCGGCCCCAGAGTCACGGGGCAAGACTTTGTATCTAAAGACTCTAGGTCGGCGCGGGCGGTTCCGGGCAAGTCAGGGAATTCTCGGGCGAGTTAGGGTGTAATGTGTTAATTTGACTAGTGCCTGATTTCACCATGATACCTCACATATATGTATACCTGAGACAATCTTGCATTGTAGGAGTTTGCATCTCTTGACTGCTGTGGAGACATGTTACTGGCAGGCGTGCCACTCTGGTGGCTGTGAGAGCCACTGTAGCCACTACTGGATGGTGACTGGCCTGGGTGACCGCTGTCCATCATCCCAAGGTGATGATACTGGCTGCGAGCCGGTGTGGTGGCAGAGTTTCCAGAGAAGTCTAAGGCCTGCCGTGAGTTTGGAAAATGGTGGTGATGATCATAGTAGCCACCGGTGCCCATCTGTCTTGGAGGTGTGTTGGCCGAATCATATGTCACAGACCTGTGAATAAACACACACAACCAATACAAAGTCAAAAAAGTACCGGATGGTTAGTAAAATCAAACTGTTACATCAAGTTCATCATGGAGGGCATAAACTATCACACATGAATGAAAACTGGCAAAGTCCTTTGTCTCCATAAATAAGGAAACATGATATCACATACTGATATAGCCACTAGTGCAAAGACAAAAATATCATTGAACCAAAACTATTTGACAATGTCATTTACTCGGCAACCTTGACACAAAATATATCTGGTTTCAATCTGCTGAGGTGAGGCTTTCCGACACACAAGCTGTTACTACAGACACGCCTAACATACAGTTTTCAAAAGTGCCCCAAGCTGCTGACACAGATGTGCTCATTGTTGATAGCTGTTCATGGGCCTTACATCACTAGGAATGCATGCAGTTCTGTTTCATGAGACAATCTTCACATTGCCTTATACAAGCAAAGATTGGTCACGCATTGGGGAAAAAATAACTAAAAAAAACAACAAACTATAATCAAAAAGCAGTAAAACAACTTCTTTCCGTTCCATACCCTAGTATCAATTTTAATTACAAGTTCTTCCAACCTAGTTCATCTATAGCGTGTTCTACAAGACATCAGACCCTCATCCCTGAAACTTACATCTTCACTGAAACAGGCTAATCTGTAAAAATGCAATATCCCAATACACCCCCCCCCCCCTTCAATCCCATAATTCTAGTCAAGACATCAGCAACAGCTTATAACCTCACCTTTGAGTACCTCTGACAGGACTGCTATCTCTTATATTCCCAGCATAATGAGACGTGTTGACCCTCGGAGGGGAACCACCCATCTGAGGACTCATCATGGTCCTTCCTCTGACAGGAGATGAAGTGCGATCTTGAGATGGGCGAGGCTGAGGGTAGTTGCTGCCTTGGGGTGAACGATATCCATGCAAATCTCCACTGAACACTGCAGGGTTGATCTGGGGCCTACTGCTGTGGTTTGATAATGCCCTCCCCACCGAGCTCGTGCCGGACAAATGCTGCTGCTGCTGCTGTGGTGATGAGATGGGGGGAGAGCGATAACTTGGAGGAGGTGCTTGTCTTTGGCTAGAAAAGTCACTCGTGTTCCTGTCGGGATACGCTCGGCGCGAGTACGAGTCTCTGTCCTCCAAGTTTTTACCGTGGAAAGAAGAAGAAGCATCGTTGTTGTTGAAATACACAGGGTTTGGGTAGGCAGTGCTGGAAGAGTGTTGTGCATTTTGTAGACTCCCACTGCGTGCACTTCCGGGAGTGCCTTCCCCTCGGGGAGATGGCTGTGGTGCTCGCTGGTCATACTGCCACCCCTGGTCACTGTAACGCCCCTCTGGCCTGTACCTGAAAGAATGCACCAGGATGATTAGTAATAGAAGCACATAAACACAGCAAAAATCAGGCAAACATAGAAACCAGAGCAACATAGAAAATTATTGCTTTGAAAGCATAACACATACGAGGCAGAGTGGAAAAGCAAAATCAAAGAGTAAATATTATGGCTTAGCCGAGAAAGGGTGAATGAATTTAGTGCAAATGAAAGAATAACTCATATAAAATGATAAATAAAATGGCTTTCCTGGAATTCATCTTTCATTTCTTTGCTTCTTTTCATTTTTCACGATTATCACAATGAAAAAATAAAACAAACCTAAGCAAGTCTTGAAAACATCTAGATCAAAGAAACTGACATTTCGAACTGAAGGCACAAACTACTTTATAGTTAAAAGTTCAGGCTATTTTATGGCGCTCCTATGACCTTATGCAGTTGCGACTAAAACTAAAAAAAGGTTATTTTAGAAACATTGGGTACAGGGCAAAGCTGTGCATCACGAAACTTGCTTTGTAGAGGCTGCTGAAAAAAACCCCATGTCAATGAAGCTCACAAATTCAGGCATGTTCAAGGGGCATGAAACATAAGAAAAACTCTCAAAAAAGAATTCTTCTCTATGGAAAATGAAAAAAGTAACACATTTCTGACCACAGCATACTATTCATTTATCAAATTCTGACCTGATACTGTGAAGAAACATGCCAGTCACATCAGTCTGGCTTGAAATAAACGGGAATATGAAAATGGTTTGAAACATGCTAGGTTACGAACAAAGCTAAAAAATTATATCAAAGTACCCCATTCCCATTCAATTCAAATTATGTTTTTGTCTGATAGCACCAGTATGACCAAGTGGTTTAAATGATTTTCACACAGAAAGCATGAGGGTCCAACAAGAGGTATATCACATCTAAAGGAAAACTTAGGGCATGTGAGGAACAGAGGAGTCAGGCCGATCAAAGGAAGAATAGGTAAAAAAAAAAAAGTGCTCAGAATGCTGCACACACTACAGTAAACAGAAAAAGAAACAACCTTTCACAGAAGAACTTAAAGGGGCTTTTATGTATGCAAAAACAAAGCATTCCATTAAAAACGATAAATTCTCAATTTTCCATTCGACAGGGAAAAAGCAATTTTATTTACTTCTAAGCTCTGTGAACTACCACCACTACAAAAAAGCTGCAGTGCTAGACAGCTTGACACATTAACCGCTATAAGGAAGGAGTTTTGACAAATAACTAAGTGACAATTCTAATTGGAGGCGGGCAGGAGGTGGGGGGGGGGGGGGGGGGAGTGAAAACCATATACCATTCGGGGGAGAGGAGAAAGAGATAAACCATCAACACTGAGAACAACTCCATTGGTAAAAAAAAAAAAAAGAGGGGATGCTAAAACATTGAACAGAGACTACAGCTACTTGTGCAAGACTGCTTGAAGCTGACCAACTTAATAAAAGAATACAACATAAAATGTCACCTTAGTCTCACAGACTTAGCCTCTTCATGCACAGGATCTCCAACGTTAGAAACTGATGACGGTTGATTCTGATACATGAGTGGAGAATTAGAATGATGATATGGAGGATGGTTTGAGCTGTGAGATGATGCAGGGGCGGGTGATGGCCATGAGCTTATTGCTGAAGGTGAGCGCGGGCGGGCAGAGGATGATTTGGATGAGACTTGAAGCTGCTGTAGCGGCGGCTCGAGTAAGGCAAAACCATCTGTCTCTTGCTCACGCTGATGTGATTGTTCATAATGATTGGGTGGGAAATAGGACACACGTCTATTGTTATTAGCAGAGGGTGGTGAGGTTATGGCAGGGTTAAGGGGTAACACTTTGTTATACGTGCGATGAGGTGATTGTGATGAGCCAAAGTGATGAGTCTCATTGTCAGATTGTGTACCCCGCATTATATTTCTTCTACCATAACTCAGGTCAGTTCTTGACCTGTCATATCGAATTTCATCATGATTCGAGATCTGTCCTCGCTGATCATGAGCGGAGGGAGAGACAACAGACACTGCAGTGCCGTCCTGTCTCCGTGAGGACACGAGTGTGTCTCTGTCGCTAGAGTCATCCCCCTGCTGCCCACCGATGGCAGGTCTGTGGGGCAAGCAAGCTTCATGAGCAGACCATGCAGGATGAGGATAACTGTCACGACTGTGAGATGATGGCAGGCGAAAGCCTTCAGATGCATACCCGGACACACGGGAACTGCGTCTGTTATCGCTGGGGTGGAAATGCTGATCCCTAGGGTGCAAGTCCCCAGTAGTGCGCCGAGACGCTGCTGAAGGCATTGCAGTATGGCCATAGGGTGACTGCTGTAAAAAAAAAAAAAAAGTCTGAGCTAAAGAGGGAACACAAAAACAAAACTATAAAACCGCCACTATACAACAAAGCAGAGATTTTAAAAAATAACAGATTGTAGTAAGATAAGAAGGAAATAAGCCTTACCAATGGCAACAGCCTAACCAATGATCTAGTGCAAAGGTACTGTTAATAATGTTAAAAGACCTTAGAACAGACACTAACTTGGTATTGATTTATAATAGCAAAAGTAGAAAGAGGTCAATACACAAATACAACCAGTAGGCAAGAAAAAGAAATGCTACCTAAAGTTAGCAAGACCCATCCACTCATAACAACTACTGGCCTCGCTTAGTTTATAATTTGAGTTCAGTATTGTCAGGTGACAAGAACATTTTCACGAGCAGGTTTAGTGTAAACAAAAATTCCTCTAACATACAAAGGTGACATAGACTATGTACTAAACTTGTTCTTCATGTGACAATAGTAACTTGTTCTCTTTCATATTCTCTTTGTAAATACAATCAAAATTGTCCTAGAGGGCTGCCTAATGTCGAAGAAAAAAGTAATTGTCTAAGACGGCTTGGATGGTGTCATAATATAAAGAAAACCAGAAGTGAAGTGGAAAGTAGACATGTGTACAGGAGACTGTCTTAGACAGGTGGCTGTTAGACCAGGTTTGACAGCATTATCAAACCACTCTAGTTTCCCTCACGAACATAAGAGCTTGAAAACATACACACCAAGCCAGGTAGCGGTGGTGCTTAAAAAAAAATAAATAATAAAAAATAAAAAATAAAATAAAAATAATAAAAAATTAATTAATATACAAAACAAAGTAAACTGCCTATACCTGATTCAAATCCTCCGCCCATGGCTGAGACTGGGTGTCGTACCTGTTTGAATTAATAAAGCAAACATTTTTCCTACTATGCATCAAAACAAGTACAGCTGAAATTGTCCAAGATGGCTCATACAAGTGGACCTCTGGGACAGTGTCATATCATACAAGTGGACCTCTGGGACAGTGTCATATCGTACAAGTGGACCTCTGGGACAGTGTCATATAATATTTTAAAAAGATGGGGGGTGTTGAGGAGGAAGGAGTGGATGTTTTTACAGGTGACTGTCTGGACATGTGGTTGTGGTTGTCAGAGTAGGTTCAACTGTCATTATTTCCGTAAGCCATGGACAAATGAAAAATTCTGTAACTATACAAAGTCTTAATACCATTTTTGCTGAAAGCATTGAAAAAAGGTACTGAAATAAACTAAGAAAAAACATATTTGGTCTTTGGTGTTAATGTCTGGGGTTTTTTCAGCTTTTCTTCATAATTTCTGGCACCTTTTTAAGCTTCAATGTTCAAATACAAATTTTTAACTTATTTTTCATTCAGACAGCTGCATCTTTGCAGAGATCCCCCTTCTAATGCTATAATGCACAATTAGAAAGCAACCTTTCAAAATTTTCCACCAGACTTCTTATTCTAATCGTTTACTAGTTAAGTTTTCAATGTTCTCCTCATATTCTGCACTCTGAGCACACATTAAAAAATGTCTCATAACTAAATTATAGCGTTGGTTCTGTGCATATATTTTTTTTTTAAAAGGGGGGAGGGGAGAGGTTATTTACATTTCTGAGCAAAAAGAAGCACATTGACTAACTAAGGAAGTAGGACCTACAAGAAACGCCTCCAACAACCCCAAACCGAGAAAAGAGGTATGCTTTCAAGGACATGTCAAACTGATCTGTCAAAATACTTCAGATGTCAGATGTATGTGCGATTATAGTGGCAACCAAAAACTGAATTTGAAAAATCTTCCTCTATCAATGATACAAATCTATCTCTGTCACCAGAAAGATCTGTTATCAATACAAGAGAGTTTTCACACATTCTTAAAGTTTATGAGAGAACACCATAGTACAGTAAAATTTATTATTTTTAAATTCTCTTTCCAAATGAAGTCATAATGCCAAGAAAGCTAACCTTTAAATACACTAAATATTCCAACACAAATCTTACTCATTTCAGTACGCTTATGAAAACATATTCGAGCATGCTCTGAACCTTCTTCAGTATACCTTGAAGGTCTCCGCGTTGGTTCAGTATTATTACTGTCTTGTCTGGAGATTCCCTCTCCATCACTTCTTGCCCTCTGCATTGGTTCAGAATTTCGATCAGCCTCCCTGGCAAAATATAGTTGTACAGGATTCATTAATAACTTACAGAAGTGGTAGATGGGCAAACCTCTAGAAAGTCAACAATTAAGTAAACATGAGGCTTTATCAGCAGAATAAAGAGTCTAAATAAAATGATGAATACACAACTCTAAATATGCTCACACCAGACCTATTATTACCTGTATTACCAGTCCTGGGCAACAACGTCATTGCACACCGGACAGGTCCATAAGTGCTCAGTTCCCCCCAGCACCAAAGCCCGCAAGGTATCCATACTGATTGTTCCGGTGGCTGTTTGATTATGGCGATGTCTTTCCTTTCCAGATAATCGTTCCTTTCTTCCTTCTCCCCCCTCTATCCCCATTTCCCGCATCCTAATGATTGCGTGGTGTTCTGCTGTCTCCTTGTCTTCTTCATCCCGCAACCTTTTCTCCAGGGTCTTCAACACATCTCCTTGGTCAAATTTCACCTCACCATCAACCACGGCACTGCCTGCCAGCCTATCAGCCTCCTCATTGCCTTTCACTCCAGAGTGCCCAGGACAGAAAATCCACGTGATGGCTCTATGTGATGAGTGTTGTATTGGGTTCATCCATTCACTCCGAAGAAGCCCTTTCTCAACCCTTCGCAAGATGCTCTGGGAGTCCGTGACAATGATGAGATGAGTTGTTCTTGGTCTTGTATTATGAAGCCATCCAAGCGCTCTTGTTACGGCCTCAATCTCCATTTTCATGCTTGAAGTTGTTCTTTCTACGGCCCCTGACATGCCATGAACGTTTTTGTTCCCACTGTACACCACAAAACCCCATCCACTTCTGACTGATCCATCCGTATAGATCACTGGGTCCTCTGGCTAGCCAGACCTATTATTATTTCCCATCAATGTTACTTGAAGCTATCACATAGATATATTTTTTAAAAACACCTCAAAACGCTGTTTTCAGAAATTCACAGCCTTCCAATAAGCACTTACTTTTACTTTACTTTTCCTATCCAGTGGCCATCTGGGTTCTAGCCCTTCGGCCCGTCGATATGGCATAAAATTTACAGGTTCTTATCAGCTGCGTTTTGTCGCTGTATAAAGTATTTCCGATATCTGGGGAGGCAGGTAGGTAGGTGCTAAACAGGTCTCTAAGTGCAGGGCAGGTAAAGAGATGATGTGATACTGTTTCATCCTGGGAGTCACACAACGGGCAGTCAGGTGGGGAATCCTTACAGATCCTATTTAGGTAGGAATTCAGTGAGATGTGTTGTGTTCGCAGGCGAAAGATATTGACTTGTTCTCTTCTAAGGAGGGAATTTAGAGCATCTTTTGAGTAGGGAGCAGTCATGTTGGCAAATACAGCTCTTCCACACCAGGTTGTTTTTGTGACACTCTCTTCTTGGCAAAGGTGTCAGCTCTGTCGTTTCCTGGGATGTTGCTGTGGCCAGGTATCCATTGTAAAGTCAGGTCGACGGCATAGGTCTGCATGAAGGTGTTAATTGTTTAGGCCACAGACAAGCAAACTGGGCTTTCAAAATCCATGTTTTCCAAAGCTTGAAGTACTGATTTTCCATCTGCGAAGATTACAGTATCCTTGATTTTGTCTGGGCATATAATGAAAATGTTGGTCAGGTGGAAGACTGCTGCTTCAATGGCGATGGCCTCATAATTTGTACAAGAAGTACCACAAGCATCAAATAGTTCTTCACACGTCTTGTCAGGATGTTCTATTCTTATTCCAAAGCCTGCATTAATAGTCCCTTCCAATCTACAAGAAATATTATTCTGAGAAAATGTGTTTACTGCAAACATTATGTGGAAGATGTCACAACAAAAATGGAGTGAATGATGAAATGAGTTACAATCATATTTGGTACTTACCCAAAGCTCTTCCGTCGAGACGCCCAGATCTTCTGTCTGAACTTGGGGGAATACTTCACTCTAAAAAGACTAGCCTTTGTTCTGTAGATAAAAAACAAAAGGTAATGAACTGCTTCCTTTAATATAAGAGATAACCCCCCCCCCCCCAAAGTATAAATAGAGCAATAAACAAATCTAGTAAAACACTAATCTGTACACTGCTTGAAAATTCATGGAACAATTCAAACAGTGAAAGAAAAAAACCCTCATACAACACAAGTGTGTTTTAGACATTGCACCATACGATAAGATGTTATCATCAGTCAAATCTGTAACATTCGAAATGTACACAAATGCAAAATAAAAGCAAACACATGAGCAAAAAACTATAGTCAGCATATTTTTTACCTGAAAAAAAGAATAAAAAGCAGGAGGTGAAATGTGGCAGGAATAGTAAGACACTCACTCTACTTTAGTGTAAGGAATATCCATTAGCTGATCCTCAGTCATGCCCTCCGTCTCCACCAAATCAAATCTGAGGAAATTGTTTAAGGAATTATTCACTCACTCACAGCAAAAAGTGCAATATTAATCCATTTCATATTGAACCAAAACTGTCATATATCTTTTCATTAACTCTCTGTTAACCAAAGCACATTCAAGAATATCTCAATGAACGGAAATATCTAATTTTAAAAAAAGTTTAATTATAATGGTACATTCTTTTGACATTCCATCTTACAAATGTACAAAGTAAAAAACAGCCCATTACAAACTCACTCAATGTGTTGCTTCAACTCCTCAGGAGGCCTTTTCGTGTTACCCGGAGACTTGCTTCTTCTGTTAAAGAAAAATAGGGACATAGATACATATTTCATCGGGAATTCATCGGGTTTAGTAGTGTGTAGTACAGTAGTGGTCTCAAGCTAAAGGCATGCACCTCGGGTAATAAGAAAAGCCTGATTTATGCACTCATGCCATTAAGTAAATTATAATGGGTTGCAAACTGGAGTAAGTACTTTATCATCTGATCTCCTGCAGTGGATTGCTTCATTGAGCCCAAGTAGTGAAGTTTTCCTATGCTGAGCAATCACAGGCACAACCATCATAATTTCAGCACAGCCTCTCACACTGTCCACCTGTCACGCTTTCCCTCCTTGGGCAATCATCCCTATACCTCTTTTCCTTCAAGGCAAAGACGAAATTTTAAGTGCTTCTGACATAGTGCTTTTATTCACTTACTTTTAGCTAGAAACCACAGTATAAGATAAGTCAAGACGAACTGCCACATTTTGCGAAGAACAGAACAGATAAGGACAAAATAAATAAAAGAGTAAACGGCAAGGCATTAGAGCACCATCAACCACTGACAAAGAATTCATCTGTTCATCTTGCAGAGAAGAGAGAATTAACATTTTACTATACCATCTGCTTTGTTCATATGATCTGCACTTCTATAAAATTTAAGAGCTTTTTTTAAATAAAAAGAAAAGAAAAAAAAATATTTTAAATAAATAAACATGTGATGGAATAAGCAAGAAGAATGTTTTAGTACCAAATTAACCCATCCACCTGTATCATTTCACATGCTTTACTTTCCAAAATGAACAAAAGCCTTCAAATACGCATAATCACCTTCTCCTTCTCCTTTGCTTGACCTCGCCAGCTGGTGCAGAGTGTAAGGAAGGGATAGAGCTGTAGACAAAATTTTTTTTTTTTAAATGGATTAAAATACCAAATTCGATGACCCTGACAACAGAACACAAAAAGTAGCACAAAATAAAATTCGGTTACTACTGTTTCTTCCGCAGACCATGGAGGAAAGCAATGAGCACTGTTAATATTTAACAGAGGGATGAGAGTAAAAATGAACGATTTCTTAAACATTTATATACCTCACAATAAATGTAAAAAGATGTGTATAACGCAGAGGTACTTACCCATTTTGCCTGTTTTCCTTATCAGTAAGAGGGAATAACCTGAAACATATAAATACATGACATTTTCAATAAAAATTACCAAAAAAATATGAACCAGAGAACAACCCTAAGTTTCAATGTGACATATTTCAATATCAACAACTCAATTTGCACACACAAAAAATACATGCATGTTCAAGATGGATCATAATGTTCATCAAAGTAACAAGTGTTTCTTGCTACACAACAGCTAAACTCATTGCATGATATACACGAAGAACCTGTCCACACCCTTATTAATCAATTTTTTTTTCACAATGATAATGTTGACCTGTTCCTCTTAAGAATCAACATTAACAATAAACAAACTAACCATTTTTGGCATTCACTAAAATAATTAATAACAAATAGTTCGCATCTTTAATGTAGAAGTTACATGCTTCGCTGGCGCATGCAAAAGACGCGAGTTTGATTCCCATGTAGAAAGAACTTTTATGGAGTATCTCAGAGTCTTTCTGCTGGGACATTGTATCCCTCTTATGGGTCTAAGCCTGCATCATAAATTATCAAAACTGTGTCGATGAGGTGTAATAAAAATCTACATTAAAAAAAAATAAATGCATTTACAACTTATAGGAAATCATTTCCTAAAAAGAGATTGAAATTAATGAACTAATACAATAACACTGACTTCCCCATAGCCACATTTTCTTTGACTATCCCAAAGCTCTGAAGCATCTACTCACATGCGAACACTGTTCTTATTGTGATCTTTGGGAGACTGGAAGTTGTGCTTCCTCCTGCCCTGACCAGAGTTTGAGAGTGACACATCAGAGTCACTGTCACTGTCGATCTCTCTCCTGAAGTGCACAAACCAATATCTTAATTTTTAAAAATTCTAACAAAAAAGCTACAAAAGTATAAAAACATAAACCAACTATAATAACACAACACAAACAGCAAAAACAAAGTAAAAATGTAACATTATTCAAATTGTCTAACTTTAGGCCTCACAAGCTTCAAAATTCCGTTTTGGATCCTGGTGATATTGAGATGAAGAACTGGAAAGCTGAAATTTCAAAAAGGAAAAATTTGAGCAACTGCATGTGCAACTGTCTCAAAAGCTCAAAGACAACTAATGAATCAGTCTCTAATGCACACATCGGCTAACAAAGCACAAAAGAACATGAAACAAACACAAACCTCCGCCTTCGGGATGGTGATATATCGCTGTCATTGTCTGAACCTTTACGACCAGGAAAGTATCTGCAAAGAAGAGTTCCATAACTGTATAATATGCATGAACTCCACAAAACGAAATTCTAATAAATGGTAAAACAAAACAATCTCTCTTAAAATGAACATCATCCTGAACTCAATTAGCTTCTAAAGTGAGCAAACAAGGAAAAGGCACTAAAGATGTTTTTCTAATGATCTAGCACCAATGAAATTGATAGCACATACAAAATCGAAGATATCACCCTTTCTATACAAACATTTAAAGAATCACTTAATACCTTGCTTTAATTACTTGCTTCCTTAACCTGTTAACATTCAACTAAAACTAGTATAGACAGAATAACACGGACTATCTATAAAAATGCATCCTCATTTTAAAAAGGCCAAAACATGAAATTCCCAATCACAGAAACACATAAAACCACCAGCCTCACATAGGAAACAGGCGGTTAAGGATACAATTCCCAACAAAGCTGTACTTACTTTTTCCGCTGGCTAAATCCACTCTCACTGTCACTGCCCGACACAGCTCGGCCATGACGTCCTTGCACGTGTCTCTCACTGGGTCCAGACGTGGGAGAGTCGTGGCCTGATGTGTACAGCCCACTGAGAGGAGTAAATCATGTGATAGTTTTAGTTTTTTAGTGAATTCAGTGTCACTTACAACACAATTAGATCACAAAAATGCTGACCTAAATAAAGATGTGTTACTGGAGAGAAACATACAAAGAAAAGGAGGACAGGTAAGGATGATAAATGTTTGATAAGAAAGAAGGAGCAAACCCCACAACCAACCCACTGTGATAGTAAGAAAACCCAAAAGTCAATGTGGTAGGAGCTCTAAAATGTTGTGTCATCATAAACACAAGCACAATTATGTTTCAGGTGAGAGTTAAGATAGTCAAGGTTTAGGGTAAGAGTATGCTACAGGGTGGGTGGGGTGGTCAAGTTCCAGCTGAAAGTTCTAAATATGTTCAGTGATTTCAAAGTACTCCTGGGAACATAAAACACTATTTCTTTTATTTTCAGGCAAATTATCTTAAAGACTTGTCATTAAAATGGTACCTCTCTGGTCTTTGTCTTCTAAAAGCATCTAACACTCTGATAAAGGCAAAGGAAGAACTTTGCAAGCAGGACGTGGTGCAAAAAAGAACGTGGATTGTATCTTTCACTTCACCCTACCCTTCTCAAGCACAAATGGGAATCTATGCATAAGGCATCTGGTAAGTTAAAACTTAGTTTAGTTTTATTAAGCCTTTGCAGCACTTGCAACACAATACGGTTATATAAGTGAAAAAGATTAGATTTGTTCCAAGAGAATAACAAACACAAGAAGAAAGGTAAGAGATAAAATAGGGATAATAGATGTTTGATAGAAAAGAAGGAGCAAATCGCACAGGAGCACCAGCCAACCACCCACTGTTTAAACATAATTTCTACCGATGAGAATGAAAAGAAATAAGTAAAAATCAGAATAAAGTACGCACTGGTCAAACTTTGACTCCCATGGGGCAGACTTAACGCTTCTTGGTGACTCTCTTCCTTGCAGCTCTGGTAAAGACCTGTGACGAGGACTGTGGAGAAGAAAACAGTTTCCACAGTTATTTTTTATACTATCTCTACAATGATGTGCAGAGTAGTGATGAGTGGTCAGTAAACAAATAGCAGCCATAATTTCACAAAGAAAAGATTAAGGCAAAAGTAACTTATAAAAGAATTATAAAAAGGCACACAAAAACACCCACGCACTACAATCTGCAGACAAATCAGGTACAAAAGTTAAACCAAGACATCAGAAAAGAAGATAAATGTATCATGATATGGAGACAAAAAAAACAAAAACCCAGAGAGCACACTGACAGAAAACGAATCACAATCAACTGAAATAAATTTATTTTAAAAACAGTTTATTCAAAAATATGTAATCTTCTGTACCAATTCACAATAATTTACAAAGCAATGCATCAGTACAGAAACACAAGGTGGCCAAACAATTCATTTACATAATATTACAAGCATTGCTTTTCTTTCTAAACATAACAAGATTTTTGACAAAATCTATTGACACATTCAATCTATTAAGAGTGCAATACCGCTAAGAGTGCAAAACTGGATTATGTTGTTATCGATCCAGCGACAAACCGGATTATAAAAATAATTATTAAAGGAAAAGCTCAAAAGGGCCTTAATTCTATTCTGACTGAACCACATCTGATGCAGCATCTTTACTTCCATGACGTGACATAGAATCTACATCGGAAATTTTGGGACTGAACATCTATTAGAACCACAAACTTCCCCAGACTTTTGTGTCGTGAACAATACTTACGCTCTGACCGGCTCTGGCTGCCCCATCGAAGTGATCATTCCAACGTCAGGTCTCGGGTAAGGCTCTCGGTACGCTTGGTCTGCTCAACACAGGGATATCATTACATGGAGTCTTGAGGGTTAACAGTTGGACAGTGCAATTTATAACTTGAGAATAGTAGAACATGACAAAAATGAATGGGATTCACTTCAGATATTTTACTGGTTACTGAGGTAGCAAATAGCACTTTCAGGCATCAGTCATCTCTTCAGCAAATCATTAAACATTAGAAACCCTTTACTAAAAATTTCTTCATAGGCTCTGAGCAGTAAGACAATATAAAAAATAAATAACACAGGCAGCACATACTTTGACTTAGCAGAGAACTGACACTTCTGTATGGTCAAAAAACATCATATGATATTAGGATGAGAACATTTATAGAAATAATTTCCATACTGTTTAATCTTGAATCAGAATTGACCCTTCGTGGCTGACGTCGACTGGGAACTCGAAGAACGCTGGGCTCCTGGCCAGATGACCGCAAATCATTTCCAGCAGCCAGCCGCTCTGAACGTCCACTGAGAATAAAGAGAGGGAAAAAGGAGTAAGAAAACAGCTCCAGGCATTTGTGTTACTATTTACTGCGGATTCACTACCAATCAGAACATCAGTTGTATATCTAAACAACATTACAGTACAACAGATTTATTGTAAGCATAAGAATAAAAGTCTGTTGTTATAAAATTCAATCTCGATGGGGAAATCATATTTTCAAACGCCTCCCCACTCTTTTTACTTTCCAATCAGTTCAAACACACAACAGTGTAAAACACAAATATGCTCCTAGCCTATTGATTTTCAAATGTGAATGCATGAGACCATTTCTTTGAAATTGTTAAGTCTTTACCCACTTCATCTTTTCAATGCTGTTATATGATATACCTGGGAAGATATGAAATACCATCGAGAGGCTAACTCTGGATAGGGAAAGGTGGAAAGTGTTTTTCGTGATGTATACCCTGCAAGGCTTTAATGATGAAATGGTATACCTAGAACAATGTACTCGCTGACCTGGAACAAAAAAAAGTTCCTTACTCGGGAATAAAGTATAAAAGATTGTACATTTTGAGACTGGGTTTGTGCTCCATTCATTGTCAATGGGGTAGGACTAATAATTGAGTCATGAAAAAAAAACAACCACAGGACTGTGTCTATGGATAATGCACTGACTTTACCTCAGTATTCCCCTAAAATTAGCGAGACAAACTTTACTCCAAATTCAAAAGTCAAACTTTTCCAAATTTTCCTAAAAACGGATATTTGTCTTAATGTAGTAGACTTACCTTTCAATCAATTTATATTTGTTAAGTAATTCAACAGACAAATATGATCAAGGAAAAGGTAACAGAAAGACAACACCAAATAAAACTTGCCCCAATTTAAAAGACACCAAAAATCTTGACTAACAAGCTGAGGCGCTAAGGCTACTGCATATGAAAATTGAACATAAGGTCAATGACCACAGACTTAAACCCCAAGAAAGGTAGCCAACATTCATTTTGCAATTTGAAAAATGACACATTTTCAAATTAGAACTGAGATTTAAAAGAAAAAGAATAATTATCTATTATCCATAAAACAAAACATTGTTTAAACCATTTATAGACCGAGTGCAAGAGAGTTGGCAATCACATAATAGTGAAGTTACTTTGAAAATGTGCATATAGTACAGACTGATCAAATCTTGTTTCCTGGTTCACAAAGTAAATAAAAGAAACACTTGAAGCTGTTATTGTGGAAGACACTGTCTATGTTCAGCATAATCAACAATACATCTTGAGCAGAAGCATACATAATATTTACTTTCTTTAAACGTACACAATAAGGCGCCAGTCAAAGCTACATAGAGGCTTATTGAACTAGTTTAAATGTGCCATTAGAAAATGTATCATATAAACTATAATGAAAAAAAAAATTATGAAACTAAATTTTTGAAAATGAATAAAGAGTACAGAATAACTACAGAGCAACTAAGATCTGTATCTACTGAAAGAAAGCACCCCTGTTCTACTTGAACAACATTCAAATCATGACTGAGACAATAACAGAAGCTGTTGAGGAGTGTAGGAAAAACAAGCCAAAGTCACATTATAAAAGAAACGGTTTATTCACCCTGGTTATTTTTGTCAACAAGCAGCAAACACTTAGAAAAAAAAGTATGACTTTGTTTCTTCAAACCCACAAAATACGAAAACTATCATATGTATGCATTGCACATAACTTAAGAGATTTTTTTGTGATGCTAGTAAGAAAGAAAATAAAAATAAATCTTCGATAAACATTTAAAATTCATTAACAGATATTTTAATTTTTTTATCGAGGCCTTGTAAAATATTGTCAAAATTTATTGTATGAAGAAGGTTCTTTATTTGAAAGAACAATTATATTATATATATATAAGAATCTCATTCAAGAAAAGTTCTCACCGACTCGAGGCATTTGATAAAGATCGTAAAACTTTTCTTGGTCTGGCTTCCTTATCCATGGCCTGGCTGAATCTATGACAAGTGGTGTATAAATACAACATGACAATCAAATTATGCATACCAATACACTGGCAAAGGAAACAAAGCTCTGTATCATGTATTCTATTATCTTCTGTGCGTGGAAAAACACTGTGCATTATACACCCTGCACACCCCCCCCCCCCTCACACACACACACACAACACACACAAACCACAAACCTTGAATGGACGAAAGGGACAAAAACAGAAAGTCTTTAAGTCCACAGTGCAAATAATTTTTACTTGTACATACAGCTTGTCCTATCACTACCCCACTATGGAGAACAGTAACATGTCTTTCTGGCAGCCATGAGATTTGCCTGAGCTCTTGGCTTACTCTTCTTCCACATTTAACAACCATGGTGTCCTTACCATTCAAAAATACACATAGCACCTCCTGGGATTTTGATCCTTTGACAAAAGACAATACACTCATTCAATCACACTTAAGTGGCCAAAAAGTAAAACCCTCTTTTTGGGGCAAAACGAAAAATGGAAACAGTTATACTTCCCTTCCATCTAACTAAGAATGACATGATTTTCGTATCACTTTAAACTGGTCGAGTCACATATTAACAATGTTTTAATGAATACATTTAAAGAATAAGTTGCAGTATAGTTTTGTAACAAAAGCCCCAACAAGTGAAATCTTTTAAAAGATTTATTAAACGATTTACGATCAAACTTTATTCCTTCATCCTGTGTCAATAGTGAACACACCAGAGTCAAGAAATTGTGAGGAAAGTATCACACTTGAAGTGAAGCAAGAAAAAAAGACAATCCTTTCAGTCTGAAAGAGACTAGCTTCAAAAAGAAAACAGTTGTACCAGCAGGCTCAGTTTGATATCTCATTTGACTGGTTATAATGATGAAAGCAGCATGAATGTAAATCAGGGAGCAGTGACAACCCAGGTTAACAGCATTGTAAAGGGTCAATGCTATGGAAAAATCACACTTTAAAATTCAGAGTGAAACAATATACACAATAACTACAAACATATTTCTCACAGTGCATACATAAAAGAGTGTAGTGAATAAATTGTACACAGCAAACGTAAAACATCCAGTCTTAACCAAATAGAAAAATAAGAAATATACATGCAAAGGAACTATTCCCTTTGTAGGAGTAGGAATGATTGAGTAAGTCAAAAGGAGCTTGTGGATATAATGCCTTTCCTTACAACTCTATAATAGATTTCAAGAACTTCCACACAGAAAGCCACCTGCATGGATTGAAGTTTCATTTTGTGGACTGCACATTCACTCTAGCTGTATCTATGGTCAGTATTCCATTATGCTGACTTTCTCTAGTCGAGCAAACAATGTATAAGGAAATGAAACATTCAATTTTGTATCCCAGAAAAAAAGTGATTGAGATGAAAGATTTCATCTTTTTGTTGGAATTTGTTTAAAAAGATGATAATGACTAAAACCTTTTTAAGGAAGTTTTCAAAAACACCCCAAAGTGCTTTGAGCAGGGGTGGACCTTTCAAGTAGGTAATTTGGAGATTATGGTCTCAGTGAGTATCAGCACCAAGCCTCAAAAGAGTAAATTAAACTTTCCATTTATCACATACACAGTCGTAAAGGTTTTTCAAATTTCAAATGTCTGAGTGCATGTGCGATATTATACTGACAACACCATTTATCTGTTCAAAGAGAAAGAGGAACAATATTCTCTAAATGAACCCATCTATAAACATCAGCTAATATTTGGCCATTTCTCTTGTCCCTCTTTAACCTTATGGTGTGCTTATCAAGCCTCAGAAATTTGGTCTGTCTTTCAAGTAGGCTACACACCTCAAAACAACTGGAATTTTTTTTAAAATATATTGTTCCGCTAGGATTTTTTTCTGCTTTGTTGTCTTTCAAGTCAACTTCGTAAGCAATATAAGTGTGAAACTAAACTTCAATATAAAATAACCAAGGGACTGAAGAAGAAAGATTCAAGACATATGTATCCAAAACCATGAACACTGTTACTATCTACCAAACGTTGATACTATTCTCATATGAGCGCACCACTACCAGATCCCGTCTAAGAGCTCCAAACTAAATCAGAAAGTGCATATTACCCACAACAAGCGTTTGTGAGCAGAAAGAGCCATACGAAATGTTCCCTCTCCAAAGGATGAGCACATCCACTCTACTCTCTGTAAGTACAGCCAGTGCAAGGTGTTACATAATTAATGGGAAACATCAAAAGCACAAAGTTGCACTCGATTACTCAACTATTTTATTTCCCTTGATTTCCGAGACCTTCCACGACAAAGGCAGGTAAATAGGCATATTGAAAAGAACACAAAATGGCCAGACATAAACAGGGAACCCTTCAGTCAGCACAAGGACACTTGAACAGTGGAAGTCTTTTTTTCCTCATCAAACAATAGCCTACTTTAGAAATAAATCAGAATAAAGCTCCCTAATTTTTTTTACCTGAGTCTGACTGATGTTGCGTCTCACTACATTTTTGACAGACTATCTACAGTTTATACAATATTTCTTTTTCAGTTGAGCCAAAATACATGCAATAGCTCTATAACATGGATGACTGAAACATCCTATTCAGTCTAAAGAAATGTTTTTGGGAAAATGTTCAAGACAACATTTCCTCGAGTGAAAAAGGATTAATAATTCAAACAAGAGCATACATCTGTGGCACACTACTATGAATATGTGAATACATAATATCAAAAAGGAAAATTATTTAATAAGGATTATTGAATAGTAAATTAAAATCTCAGAATCTCACAACAAAAAAAGAAGAGTACAAGATTATATCTGAAAATTAAAAAAATACCTATATATACATGGCCAGTAGGGAAACTAACATGAAGTGCTCCAATGATTAAATAAGTGGAGGTCAGTCGGACAGTAGTAGAAGAGCAATGCATTTCATTCTATCAATAACAAGCTGAAAGCACTACAATACAATTTTCTTTCTATTAGGTATAAGTGGATACTTTATGACTTCACTGCAGAGAAAAAAAAAAAGGATTTACCTGAAGAAAGCATGATGCTCAACACAACATTTCCACAAGTGCTTGCATGCGGCTTTGGTAGACAACTCAAAAGCGTAAGTGTGCTCGTCATTCTAAACAATAATAAGAAGACATGCAAGCCATCATAAGGAAAGAAGAAAAATCACACGTCACAAAATTTAACTGCACGGGTCCTGAAAGAAAAGAACAGCTCTGTGGCAAAATAAGTCAAGTTCTGCAGCTAAAAAAATCCCCATACTTTTGTACTCTCACCTCAGTTCAAAATGGTTTTATTAAACTAAACATTATTTTCAACAAAGAGAATGCTGAACTAAAGAACATGAATTGGTTGGTTTTTTTTTATACTGTCCAGAGACAGTAGCTTCAGGGAAGATGAAACAACAAGTCATCAGCTTTTTTTCCCAGACTTACTTAGTGCAAAACAAGTTTGTCATAGTACTAGGGGTGTGAGAGGAGTCTAGTATTTATCCCCTGTGAGTACTGGCTTGAGTAGTTTTTAAAAACTCTGGTACTTACTTGAATCAAAGACATCTGAGCACTCGGATAATTACAGGAGTATTTACTTTTTTCACCCAGTGGGGGCTAACAGTGGGAACAAAGGATTTACAATTTTCATTGTCTTTGCTTGTTGCCTGGTTGCATCTCTTTATTTTTTTCTGTTTTTTTTTGGGGGGGGGACTCTTCAAACCATCTCAATGACTTCACAATTTCTGGAGTTTTTTCATTATTAATATTTTTCTCTTTCTGCTTGTGTATCTTTGTCAACTAATTGGTAAAATTTAATTTAGGTATTTGGGAAAGAATGATACATCAAGCGTATTTTCATGATTCGAGTACTACAGTACCCACTTGAGTATTTCATAATGACTCGGCCTCGAGCCCAAAGTGCGGAACTCGCACACCCCTACACATTGTGCTTTATTTCTAGGTAATGGGCTCATTAGGACAGTAAATATGGATGATTGAACTATGTAAAATGAATACATATTTTCCTTTTTTCTTCATCTTTCCTTAACAAAATTTAATACTGTCAGTTTTCGAACACATTCTTTAGCCAGCAACATAAAGAAAAACAGTACTATTAGTAAGCCTATCAGTCATATCGAAATGTGTTTGTGCAAGTTCAGAGGATTTAAACCCTTAAAAAATGCATTCTCCATCAAATTCAAGTAGCTGTGATATAGTAGACCAATTTTGAATAGAATTTTCCGGCCTCTGAACACTGAAAGAATATAAGTACCAAAAAAAAACTGAGCCACCCTCTTTTAGGCTGGCAATGCAGCACAATAAATGGAAACAGAGGTTTCACAAAACATGAAACAACAAAATCATAACAGAAAAAGAACCCCTAGGAGCATCACAACTTGACACAACATAAAACATGTACGACACAATAATACACAACTGTCCCATAAGAAAAACAAAGCAGTCTGACACACAGAAATACCTAAATTCATTGCTCAACAACCTCAGATACCCACCATCTTAATCAAACTTGAATATTTCGAATAATACGCAGTTAAATAAATAGGAAGGTTTCAGTTTTGTGCCTTGCACAGAGCCTCTAAGACAATGTCCATCTCCGACAGATTGATCGCCCGTGCGGGAGACTTGAGGGATAGAGCTTTGGGAGAATGTGAATTAGAGTCATGATGTAAGTTATTTAGAAGGTGGTTTTAGATTTAGTCTTAGTAAGGTTTCACGGTGCTCGTAATTGCACATTACAAGGCTGAAAGTCTGAACTGAGGTGTATAACAGTAAAAAGTTATACAAATTTAAGACGATTTAGGTTCTGAAAAGCTGAGGCCCAGTCAAGTCGGGCATTTCAACAACTCTACTGTCAACACTTCCCGAATAATACACGACAGTTTAGGGCAAAAATAATAGAAAGGTGGGGGAAAAGAAGCAGTCATTCCAATTGCCATCAGCTCTAAAATTTGAATGTCTGAAGCCCGTAAGCAATGCCTTATGGACGCAAATTTTTTATTTGAAAAGACAAAGGCATAGCACATGCAGAGGAAAAACGACCAGGATACATATATGTATCTGTAAGAACAAAACACTTGAAAAAAAGTCGGCTGGTTCAGCACTGTCTGATATCAGATGATCACAGCTGGTGCAAGCACATTATCCAGTATTCTTATCATGCCACAAGAGCAGGAAGGACTTGAAATCTTTTTTTGAAATTTATCCATCTTCAAGCAAGGCATTCACAAAATTCCTCAGCAAACAAAACTTGCTAAATATAGCAGACAAATAAAAAAATTATAAAAAACCCAGAGAAACAAAATAATGAAAACCCATAAACAAATGATACTTACACTTTTATCCTTCACCTTGACAATGAAAGTCTTCCCTTTAAACGTAGCCTTTGTCACTCTGGGCCTGAAGGAGGAGATAATATCCAAATCATTTACATAAAAAGCCGTAAGTTCAGTTGGTCCACAGAGATTAAAATTAAAGTGATAACGTTATGATAATGAAAGCCTACACATAAATAGATATCATACCTTACTCAGCTAAACAGAAAAAGCAGATGAGTCTTGAGCTAATAATTTGTTATTTTTTAACAGGAACATCATACATACATCTCTGATTCATTGTTTATTTGTGCAAGTTAATACAAGGGGAAGTGAAAGCAAGAGTGTAAACTCAAAGTAAAATTGAACAGCACATGTTGAACAGGGTGAAAAAACAAAACATTTTGAGCATGTCATGGCAAGAAAAGTTGAAATATTCATATCATATCATAAACAGAGTATGCCACTGTACTGCAGTTTGCATGAATATCAACATTCCCCTCTAAGTACAGTCAAACCTGTGTAAAAAGACCACCCATTGTCAAGGAGAAAAGTAGCCGTATAACACAGGCGGCCGTCTTAGGCAGGACTGATCAAAATGAAGAAAGCACATCATTCTCTTCTGAGGTCAAAATGGGGTTGATCTATAGCATAGTACTGCCATAAGGAGAATTCAAAAGGGCTTTTGTTTTCTTTTGAAAAAGGGGGATGGGTGGCGTAAGAAGGGTTTTTTATTGCGTTGTTGGTTTTTTTATATTTTTAATAGCTTTCTTTTAGTTGCTGATTTTGTGCAAGCGAAAAATAACGAAATATGTAAGTAAGACGATGAAGACAGAATGCCACGGTAAAACAAACACATGGGTCGCCACCACTCGGAGAACGAGTGATGCTTCTGCCGCAAGTTCACATTCGAATCCATTGTTGCTTTGTTACAGATTAGGTAAACAAAACAGTGACCAGTCACCTCACAAACGATTTGTGCATGAGTTATGGGCGGTGCTTATTAGGTTATGACGGATCACGATTCCCTCACCAGCAGTTGACAATTTATTGTTAAGCCTACCCGTTGGTCAACTTGGGTAAACATTCATTGGAGGGATTAACAATAACGACAGGTGAATGAATTATGAAGTCCTGTCCACAGCGTGAGGGGCTAATTCAAAATTAACAACAAAGCGTCGGGCAGTGAGAGACCACACCTGGAAGCCTGAAGCAGGTAAATTTGACAGTGGGTTGATAAAATAAGGTGGCCACGGCCGCGTTGGACAGATGACTGTTTAACACAGTTAAATTATGTAGAAAAAATGCAAGGGGGGAATGGAAAGCGGCCGTTTCTACAGGTGGCCATCATGGCAGGTTCAATTGTATACGATTAGCGAAGAATCAATCAAATTTTTTAACTCTTTATCTCCGGCAAGCCGCTTGCGGTCAGAACCACTGTGCCGGTGAGCCGCTGACAGCGGTTCGGGCACATTCCTTTACGACGACTTCGACATCAAATTACTTTTCGGCAATTGCGGAAAACAGGTCTCATATACCGGAAGTTTATTAATTTGATGAAGAACTATCAAAATAGGTTAGCTAGTTTCGATTTAATGACCTATTTAAAGACGTTTTTGTCATTTTTAGATTTAACAACAAAAAAGGGCCCCAGCGTAGTGGGTTTATCCCCCTCGGAGATAAAGAGTTCAAGTCTATTATTGTACAATCAGAAACTAATGCAGTATGATGCCTTACCAGAAGTAACTTGCCACTTTCATTTTGTGCTTGTAGACAACAACTCCTGTTGGGGTGAGGCCAAGAAAGTATTCAACAGCACTCTCTCCCTGAGGGATATTAGAAAAATAGAGTAACAAATAATTTTCATGAGGACAAAACTAAAAGAAAGTTCAACCCGTTAAAAACAATTAGAATCTTAATTCACAAAACAGTGAAAGATAGTGTCTGTTGTAAGCAATAAAACATAAATAATATTTTTTTTAAACATAAACAGCTAGATGATGTAGGATAATACATATTACATAAATATAAAAAATGTTTACAAAAAAGGCTAAAAGAAGGCCTATAAGAAAAATTTATATACCTACCTGAACAGGATGGAGATCGACCCCGTACATCTCAAGCCACTTCACCTTCTCTAGGAACCTATGCTCAGCCATGAGAGGAGTAGCACCACTAAAAAAAAAAAAAAAGGGGGGGGGGGGGATTAGATTAGAAAAAGGAAATTCATCAAACAAGGAAGTCCATGCGTAACCAGTATCATTTTGATATGTCCTTACTGCACATTAAACATCCCCCTTATGGAGAAAACAGGTTTAATCTGACATCCAATCTACAGCTTGTTCATTTTCGACTGACTGCGTAAAAAAATTCTAGCCCATTGAGGAATTACCTATACCCACGAAACTTAGCATGGCACTTCTGCAGGATAGCGACCAAACAAAAATATATTTTTAAAAAATCTTGACCCAGTAATAAAAAAGTTTTTCTCTTTGGGCCCTATATTAAAAACGGCTCTTTGGATGCATACACAGGATCACTAAAATAAATGACTGACAGAAGCCTTGCATAAAAATTGCTCATTTGGAGACAGGGACACCGCCCTGCCCCAACATTTCAGTGTTAGCTTGTCGATTTCATCCCTTGGCTGTCTAGACATCTCCACGTGCTCCACTTGAGTCTAGAAAAAATACCGACCCCGTAACTTGAATCGTGTTTCTTAGGCACATGTTAAATTAAAGAGTGGTGTTGAGGAAAATATGTCAACTTTTAAATGTCATTGGTATATGCTGTAAATCCCCTATTATTTTTTTTACCTGCTTCAGGCTTACATCAAAGAAAATGTGTCGGAACCTTAGTGTTCAGTGACTTTTATGAATGGGCTTTTACATTTTGTTGGTCGTTTAACTTTCAGACCACATGTAAAGACCCAGAAAGATTAAAAAGAGCAATTTGTCTTTATCCCGTTTTAACAGCTGTCAGTGAACAAGCTATAGTAATCTTTCCACAGTTGATATAACCAGATGCTGTTGTCTGCAATAAAATTCTATAGTTAAGTGTATTATTATTCTCATTGAAAGTTACTAGCAAGACAACAGGAATTTTAACTGCCAAAATTCATTTGTGACTTATGCGAAATGAAAACAACCCAAAATATTGGCAACTTCCAGAGAAGGAGGTTATCAGTTTTTGGGCAGTAAATATCCAGTAATTGATAAATGATTAGTATTAAGTTTACAACAAAAAAAAAAGAGTTCACAAACTTCTTTTCCATTACTGATCACTTACATGCATCTGCGGTGGATAGCAGCAATTCTTGCTTCCAGCTCTTCACTCTGATTTGGAACAAAGCAAAACTCTGACACATAACCAGCTGTGTGCTGACGAGGAACAAAGTCACCAAGTTCAGCTGTTGGAGCAAAAGAACAAACAAGAAAGATAAAATGATCACGCACAGCACTTCATATTAGTCTCAAATTGTTGTAAGGGGAGCAAAAAAATCAAAATATTAAGAATATCATGAGGAAAATGACAATTTTTTAATTAAAGCAAGTACTTCAAATAAAGGTGTCTGTAAGACCCATTACTTGTACCGACCCCAAAAATAACTTCCATTTTCCGTACAAATACAATATTATGAATATAATAAGAACAGAAACCAAACTCATCTTTACTTGAAAGGAGATTTCAAATACTCCAATCAAGAGAACAAAAAAGACACACCCGAGAAAAGGTCAACAAATTTGAAAATACTTCAAGCAACAAATCCACCACAGGCACCCAAATTCAAAAATGCAAAAATTCTTAATTGGATTAAAAATACTGATACTCTAAGTTTCCCATTCAAATCAAATATTTAAGCACACACTACACAACAACTGGTAAAAACCACATTTAATCCTTCCTTACATTGCACAGCATAGGCACACAACTCTGATGCTTCCTCAAAAGTCACTGGTAGTCGCCCTTGCAAAATGTCACGCTTTATTTGTAGGAAAAACAGATATCTGTGGACAAGGGCAGAAGGGTGGTAATAATAGAAATAGCTAATTAGAAAATTTTTTGCATATTGCGATAGTTGAAGGGGTGAGTACTTGTAAGGGTACACATTCAGATTTAATTTAATGGCATATATGATAAACATTGTTTTTGTTTTTTTATTTCTACAAACAGTACACATAAGTCAAAGCACTTATTCATGATAAATATATATAATCTGTCATAAGTGTATTTTTCTTACCTTGTAATTTCTTCTTTGAGTTTACAAGGGTCAGCAGCATAAAACTTGACGCAGAAGTAAACCTTGAAAGGTAATGCACAACCTGCAGTAGAAATGAAACATATAAGTACACACCACTTTTTACAAAAAAATTTCCCATGCCACAAGGCACATTGATTTCGAATAAATTTTGAAAAAGGAGACAGGTTAGAGAACTTTAGGTTCATGTTACTAAAAGAGATAAAGAAAACAGACTGTCAATCTAAATCACTTTCATCATCCAAGGAGGAAATTCATACAATTACATCTGAGGAGAAATCTTGATATCACACTCGAACGACCTCAATAATTGTCACATGTACCATCGTCAAGGAGAAAACTTCAAAAAGACCTGGCGGCTTAATTCTTTCGGTATGTAAGGGATCCCACAATTTAGCGCACCCAGCGGAAAAGGTGTTACCTTAAAATGGCGATAATCACTTAAATATTAATGTTTGTGTGAGCGCTTAGAGTATTCGTAATTGGACAAATAAAACACAATACTGATGAAAATAGGTGGTAAAAGTAGCACAGGATCAGGTGTAGACCTTGGTGTTGACAAAATCAGCACCCCCAAAACGCCACTTAAGTGGCAAGCTGGTGAAATGCAAAACCAAAAACACCACTTAAATGGCGAGCCAGATTCAAAGAGTTAAAGTAAAGTTGCATGCACGAACCACAAGGTAATTTAATTTAAAATACACACACATACCTTTTACTTGAGATGATAAAGAACGGCTTGGATCAACCCAGTGCTAGAGGACAGAAAAGAACATTCACAATGACTCATAAGCATAAGGAGGTAAATTATACTTTAGAATACCAGAAGCACTCACAATCTTATATAATTATTCCATAAGAATAACAAAATTATACTATCTGAGGGAAACATAAGTCTTAAAAAAAAAAAAAGTAAAATTACTTGGCCCCTTATAAATGAATACTTTAGTTTAAAATTAGTCAGTTATTTAACAAAAACAGACAGTTCATCAGAATCTCAATGAAATTGACAAATCCTCAAAAACAGCTCATTAACAAATCTGTTTCAAAGTAGTAGCTATGACACCATAACCTTTTTACATCAAAATTCAGGGAACAAAATGAAAGTCTTCTCACCACTTGTCCAGTGTCATCAACAAAACGAAGGCCAAAGTAATCTTTCTCCAACAAATTGATCATATCACAAGCAATGTCCAGCAGCATTTGACCTTTCCAGTTATTCTGAGGATAATAAACATCATAAAGTTTACTAGAAATTTGTTACGGAGTCACTGATAGCCCTGAAAACAGACAAATGAAGTGAGAGTGATGAAACATGTACACAGAAAGACAAAGCT
This sequence comes from Aplysia californica, assembly GCF_000002075.1. NCBI lineage: Eukaryota > Metazoa > Mollusca > Gastropoda > Aplysiida > Aplysiidae > Aplysia > Aplysia californica. Next base: position 145,493 of record NW_004797638.1, on the reverse strand, counting down.
TATGAGATTCAGCTTAGCAAACAAGGAGGGAAAAATAGAACAGGTCAATAAATAAGACCTCTCTCCATTCTTTAAATTTACTATTTCATGTCTTTTTTTTTACAGAAAAATCCCATGGAAAGAACATACATTTTTTTCAAAAGTATAGCATTCAAACATTTTTTTAGCTGACATGATAAAAAAAAAATAAATACAGAAAAGGTGAATAAAAAATTACAAACAATGCACACTTAGTATAAGATTGTCAACTTTTTACTCTATTAAAAATCCTTCTGTTTATCTGTTTCTATTCTTACATCATTTTCAGTGTTTTGCAATCACTTAGTTACCCACATCACAACTAACATTGGGGTAGTCCCTTGGTCCCCAATACGAGTCATCATTCAGCCAATGTTGGAGGCCTGTACCTCCTCTCTATAAACCACGGTGAGCCATGGAAGAACAAAATAGACTCAAAACAGGTTTGAGAGCAAAGATTTCTTTTCACCATTCTAACTTTCTGTATCCACTTTCTAACTTGGCAGATCCAAAAGTCGTAAGGGCAGTACAGTCAGTACCAGAACTAGCCCACACCTACCAATTGAATTGTACAGAGAAATAAATACTAATACAACAAGTTGTAAAAGCATAAAATCGTGTATAAACCTTGTAGGAAACCCTTTGCTCAGTGTCATCCAGAAAAGACATGAGACAAACTGGTCCAAAACTGTCCGGAGATTTGCCATCTGTTTTATCCTTGTTTCCACTTCGAAAGAACTTGGGGATAAGCCTCGAAAGCCTCCCCCCTTTCGACATCTTGGCAATTTGAACCCTTTGTCTATTTCATGTTGCACAGGTGGTCAATTGGATGGGCCATATTCTGGAAAAGAAGTTCATGACAAAATCTGAGTACCTATAGTATACATTATAATTTTTTATTTAAAAATAATCTAGTAAGAAATCGTTTTCTCAAAATTAATAGTAACCACATAAAATTTGTCTCTCAAAGGAAGTTGTCTACTCTGCAAATGAAAAATATTACGAGTAGATATGATAGTATTTTAATTACATTTTAAAAAATATTTTTTTTTAAGTTTAAGGTGGGGGTGGGGGTGTTAGGGTTTACATTTACTGCAACCATTCTTCAACAGAAAAATTTTTAATGCAAAAAATCAGTTTTAAGAAAGTTACCTCTCTGCATAAAAAGAAGTGTCTTTTCTTATCAATCTCCTGCGGCCATAACTTTTTTTAAAATAGAAAAGCCGGCAAGCAGCTCACACTCACAAGTGGAAGTGGAGCTTTTGAATTCTCAAAATGAGACAAACTTAATTTTCTATGCCAGAACTGGTCTCATCGACCATAACGGAAACATTAAAAATTTTTAAAGTCATCTCAACCTTTACTACTATTACCTTTAATTCTTTATTTAAATTACGCTTTATATTCTGCTCTGCAGATGCATTGGATGGTCATTGTCAGACATTAGCAGATGAATTATTGAATTATGTATTATAATAATTTTATTAGCCTCGATCAATATCAATTGTTAAAAATATGATTTAAAGGCAATTAGGCCTCCGCATAAATTATAAAAGTGGGCCTTTTGAAAGACAAGAAGCTACAGCGAGCACCAAGCACACCTCTGTGATTGGCCCAAATGTAGATGATGTATTTCCGCCACCTATTTTTGTCATCTTCCGGGGTTTCCCCCAAGACTCTTGGGTTTCTCATGCCAGTAACTGTTGACTAGATCTTGCCGTGTTCGGTTTTTTGTATTAATTTGTGTTATGTAATAAACAATCTCAGCAATTCTCGTTCCATAAATTTACCTTCTCCTCAAAGTTATACACACACACACACGCGCGCGCACACACACGGCCCAAGCAGTCCGCGATGAAACCTTGTGATGTAGCCCATCGCGCACTTAGCGGCAAAGCGGGACTGCAACGTTGAGATCTAGTCAATAGGCAAGGGAAGCCCCCGTAGACGACAAAAATAGATGGCAGAAATACGTCATCTAATATCTAGGTATATATTTGGGCCAATCACAGAGGTGTGCTAGGTGCTCGCTTTAGATTCATGTTTGTGAAAGCCGCTGACAGAGTATCTAAACAGTCAACATACATCATGACACTAGTTTAGTGTTCAGTCTAGCCCAGAGAGGCATCTGACACTTCACCACAGGCAGACTGACTTTTTCTACACACAAAACCAAGACTAACAAATCTAAATCTAGATCTAGTCTAACAATTAAGACACTAAAAGATTTGGTAATTGTTCCCTTTCTAGCGTTAAATTCCGGCTGCGCCAAGATCTAGACGAAACTCTATGCATCCACGACTGCATATATTCAAAACTTTGAGCTGGAGTGAAGTAAACAAGAAGTAAACCACGGCAATTTCATCATTTGTAGGTAGATCTAGTCACATACTGGCTTTTTAAGCCTTCCATACTAATTTTGAATAGAGTTCAGAGTGCTCGCTCGTTACTGAAGTCCTCCCCCGGAATTAAATGCGAGAAAGTGAACAATTACCAAAGACTTCTCACTTCTGACTGTCTTCAGTCTCATCAGTCTTGTGTGCATAAAGGGCAATTGACAATTTGAAATGTGCAGTGGCTACGTTCACAGCGCCCTGAATGCAGTTTGCAGGTGCTGTTGAGGCTACATTCACGGCACTCAAGCTTCGTTTAGACGGAGTGTCTACTGCCATTTTAGTCAGTGACGACAGTGACGTATTATATTTAATATTTTGGCCTGCTTCAAGCGTTCCATCCCATGACAAAAAGGAAAACGAAGCAGTGGTCCTTGACCGATCGATCACTCGTCGATTTCCCTTACACTGAGCTCTGGCTCAGAGCTCGCCAGTGTGTAAGGGAAAACGACGAACTCTCAATTACGCAAAAACGCATTAGACTTTCACAAAAAAGTATAGACCTACCAAGAAGTTTCAATTGCCCTGATCTCGTGTCCGGGCGAGACTTGGGCGCGACCTTTTGTTAGCGTGTGACGGCCTGTGATATACGAGCATAAACAAAGGTTCCAGCACTCTCGAGCTGAAAGCATGCAATTTTGTCTGCGGGCAGTGTGTGTGTGTGTGTGTGAGAGAGAGAGAGAGAGAGAGAGAGAGAGAGAGAGAGAGAGAGAGAGAAAGAGAGAGAGAGAGAGAGAGAGAGAGGGAGGGAGGGAGGGAGGGAGGGAGGGAGGGAGGGAGGGAGGGAGGGAGGGAGAGAGAGAGAGAGAGAGAGAGAGAGAGAGAGAGGGAGAGAGAGAGAGAGAGAGGGTTGGGGGGGGGGAGAAAGAGGGCAGGAGAGACAGACAGAGACAGAGAAAAATAGAGAGAGAAGGGGGGGGGGGGAGAAAGAGACAGAGAGAGACAGAGAGAGAGGGGGTGTTTGTTATTATATTATGATAAAAGAATAATTGATTCCCATTCCCGTCATTTTTTCTCTCGGCATCGGTTCCTAGGCTGACTCGGTGCAATACCACATTATTGTACACACATTTTACGTGTTTCCCGTATTCAATTTCCCATCCCGACTTTAAGGGCTTTCGTTTTCTTTCATCTCAAGGGTTGGAAGACTTGAAGCTGGCCAAAATATTAAACACGTCACTGTCATCACTGACTAAAACCGGCTGACTTAAACCAGCAGTGGACGCTTTAGACTTTAGTTAGCGCCATGAACGTAGCCTCAATAGCGCCTGCAAACTGCTTTCTGCCACTGTGTTTGAAATAAATAACATAAATTTGTCCTCGTCGTTGTTGAACCTCGACCAGAATATATTGTAGATCTAGGTCTAGATCTACACATAATCAAATCTAGAATCTAGATCTAGATTCTAGATCTAGATCTAGAAGAAGAACCATACAATTCGTTCAGAAAGAATTCTTGGCCTATGCCTATCACACCATTCAAATTTTACTTTTTTCCCCAGAGGACTTAGAACTAGAATCTAGATTCTAGATATCTAGATCGCTACGGTCCACAGCCCCCAAAAGTGTTAAAGTCTGAGACCGATCTGACAAAAATTTAGATTTCTACAAATCAAGTCAACGACAAATTCAAATGGGAGTTGTACACAAAAAATAATAAAGGTTCAAAATAAACATTGAATTCTCTACAATGTTCATATATGCCGACTAGATTCTACAGTAATAATCCAGGACCCAGTTCTGCACTGCAAGCACAAATAAGAGTACCCCTCTGCTGCACTCACTGCCAAACTTTTCAATGCAGAAGTGTAACTTATTAGTGTTTTTACTAGATCTAGATTACCATTGAAACTTGTTCAGAGTTCAATACTCACATAGTAGGCTACTGCAGTTTGGAATACGGAAGAGGAAGTGTACACAATAAAAGTGATACAAGTCATGGTTGCCAGGTAAAAGTTTGGGCCTTTGTCGGCCAATCAAAAATAATAAAGGTACGACCGGTTCAGCAGAAAGGGAGGCCAAATTATAGTCGAGCAAACGTACAATGCGGTCAACGAAATACATGTAGGCCTACATAAATCATATAAATGACTGTAGTAAGCAGAGAAGGAGAAGGAGAGGAAGAAGAAAAAATAAAGAGCATTGGGGGAGGGGGCCGAGGACAAGGATGAGAGAAGAAGAAGAAGAAGAAGAAGAAGAAGAAGAAGAAGAAGAAGAAGAAGAAGAAGAAGAAGAAGAAGAAGAAGAAGAAGAAGAAGAAAAATAAA
>NW_004797638.1:131760-136800 GCF_000002075.1 Aplysia californica | reverse complement strand
GAGAGAGGGGGAGAGGGAGAAAGAGAGAGCATATCATTTGCTCAAGAAGAGCCAGACCTTGTGGCAGGTAAACATTAAACAACTAATGCTGTACCTTGACGTAAAAACACAAAACACGGAGTTTACTCTTCACCAGAATAATAATAACATGTAATTCATATTATTATATTCTCCGAATTCTAATTTAAAATGACTCGCTCATGGAAAAGTTAGCTTTTCGGTAGTATACAAGTCATATCTGGACTCATTTTAAACGTTGAAATATACTACACAAAGATAGAAAAAACATTCAAGAGAGGAATTCAAAACGCAGAGTGAAAGTGAGGTGCAAACGGAATCTAGAATGACGAAAGTAAAAACGACTGACGATTGGAATTGAAAGCCTTGTTTTGCCAATTCACATTTCTCAGTCTCCAGGGCGCATTTATTTCCAAAAGTCTTAGTGAAGGTTGCGCAGACAGACTCTTACATTCTAGAACACCTCTTTCTCGGAAGGGCGTCAAATGAAGCATCAAACCCCATGGCTCCTCCCACACAGACAGCAGCACAGCTGGTGAGATCAAGGGTCGTTTGTCCTGTCGGCAAGCAGAAGTCAAAACTTGACACCTCTCACGTGCTATCCTCTCATTTAATTGCATGCGTCAGTCTTACTTATCCAGAGCTACCACTGCTTGCATTTCATAGGACCACTGTTTGACCTATTAAAACAGAAACGTTTGAACATCTCCTTTGCTTCCACCTTTAGCTCCAGCCTATACGTTCTCTGAGCGTTCAGGCCCCTCCCATCAGTGTAAATAAGCACATTCAACCAATGCCAACCCCTCACGCATATATATGTAACAACGATTCGAGGAACTCTTTTCTAGGCTAGCCGTACGATCAGGGCGGCAGGCATTGGTCAAACTAATTTCACACCTCTGGCCCCTGGCTACCCAGGATTTCAGTGCCAGGGGGCCCCTCGAGCACTTTCACTGGTACTCGTGAGATTTCACACACACGCCACCCTGACAATCTGCACGGGCTCACATGGATGGCCCAAATTGCACCTCTATTCCCCTTCGGCGCTTGGCGGCATGGCTTTGCAAACGACCAAGACAAATTTCTCCCTTCGAGATAGATAAAGATTGTCATTGTCATTGCCATTGTCATCGTACAGTTTAGAACCCGGCGGAACCAGACATTCGAGTTTTGTTTCAAATCAGAGCTGCAAGCGGCGAGCAGCGAGCGGGCAAAACATTTGCCGACTTAGACAGGTTGAAACCCTCGGAGGAAGCGGATTTTTTCCTTGGACAGATTTCCGTTTTATACAGGTAATTAAAGAAGAATTTATTAATGGTGGGGTGGGGGTGGAGCGGGCAGATTCTGTTAAGACAAGTTTATGTCTTACACAGGTATCCGTTTTGGCAAGTTCGAACTATCAATACTAATAATAGTAGTAATCATGACAATAATAGTAATAATAGTAATAATAATAATAATAATAATAATAATGATAATAATAATAACAATAATATTAATCCGCTTTTTTTTTTCATATTACTAAGAAATTGCTCCATGCACTTTGCTATAAGGCAAAGAACATGAGCACCTTACTGTTCTAATAACTATCATTTCTCTCTGTCTCACTCACTCACACACACTCTCTCTCTCTCTCTCTCTCTCTCTCTCTCTCTCTCTCTCTCTCTCTCTCTCTCTCTCTCCCTCCCCCCCTCTCTCTTTCTCTCTTTCCTACCCTTTCCCACTATTATGATGCTGTTATATTTGGTTAAGATGAGCTTCACAGTGACATTGAGGACGAGAACTATTTTATACTATAGACGTGCCCTCATCTTCTTAAACTTCTTCGCCTCATTCAGCAAGCTCTGGGGCTGAGGCAGAGTACAACGCAGAGAAAGACAGTCCTGGGTAACTTGTCACGCTGCCAGCTACTGATGACAGCATACTATTCAGAACCTGCCCTCCTCCATATTCACATGCATTTTATTTTAATTGATTAATGCAATTGTATTATAATATGAGATCTGTCCAAGAAGTACGTTCCCTGTTCTGTAAAATGAACAATTTTCTTTTTACAGATATGAACTTTTGTACATACCTTCAGGAACACATTTTCTAATTAATAATTTGGAATGAAATGAAAGTCATAAGGTGTTAAGTCTCGGGAATAGCGGGAAAGTTGAAAGATTTCCCACTGACAGGAGTCCAGGAGATCGGTGACCTTTCAAGCACTGTGCACAGGCGCGTTGTCATGATGGAAGACAACACCTTTCTCAAACTGACACGACCGCTTCGTTCTGATTGCTGGTCTCAGCATTGTTTGAAGAACCATTTATTTGTTATAGTCATCATCGATTATTGTGCCAATGGGAACCGGCCAGTTCAAAACTACAACTTTGGGATCGAAAAACATGATGTGCATCACTTTCAAATTGCCATGCTTGCGTCGAGCTTTTTAGGATCGTCGTGATCCTGGTTCTCCATTCTGCCGAGTCTTTTCCTTTCTGGATCACAAGAATGCACCCTATATTTTATTTCATCACCTGTTGTGATCTTTCTTAAAAAAAATATGTTCCTTAATTTCGTGACACTTTCATTTCTTCCCCAAAATAAAAGAAGGATGAAGAAGGCAGAGATTTGAAGACGAGGAGGAAATTGTTCTCGAAACAATAAATGCTGCTATAACTACTCTGGTGGAAGCGGACATGGTCACTGCGTCTGACCGCTTGCTATATCGGACGAAACAGTGCATTGAGATGACCGGTTGTTATGTTGAAAGATAAGTGTGTTGGTTTTTTTCATGTGGATGAAAAGTTTTCAAATCTTGTAAGTTGATTTATATTTTCCTGCCAGTTTTCAAGGCTCTATCTCCATAAGACCACTGATGATATGGAAATTTATTACTCAACTTCAGAGCCCCTTATCTCATTTTCACGTTTACATATCTTCGTCAAACAAATGTCGTCCGATTGACTTCGTTTTATCTTTAAACTGTAAGGAAATAGTGACAATTATGTTAACTCACTTTACGAAATTTCCCACTTATACCAGATTTTGATTGGCACTGACACAATTTATTACTGCGAGTAATGAAACATTAGAAAATAAAGGACGCATAGTCGAGCGAAAAATGACAGTGAACAATATGGCTGTGAATCATTATTTTTTTTACTCTCGGATAAAAGAAAAAGGAAAAACAGTGGGGAAAACACTTTTATTGAATCTCATGTTGGAAATTTAGCCACAGTGACATGTGCAACGTATGCACAAATCAAAATTAAGCTTGCACCAGCAGGGCATGGTGCACAAAGCCACAATACAGACAGTTTACAAACAGGTCGTTGTTGATATCTCAGTACACAGCCCTGGTTTGTTTTTGACAATGGCAAACGTATCTTGCTCAAGGACTCACACCGAGAGACCATCCACGAAAACGACACGTCATAAGCACAATTCTTTGTCAAATATTGAGCTATTTTAAAGATTTAAACCGTGTCATGAGGAAAAATGAGAGGGCTTTCATATGTCAGCATTGATTTAGAATGTAAGAAATAAAAGCAGTTTTTTAAATGACATTGTGCTCGACATCCCAAGACCAACCAAGCGCTACCCCTGGTGGATTTGGAGAAGGTTGAGGGCTTTTATTGCACTGTCTATCTAGGACAGATATTTCTTCTAATGCACTAGAAGGCCCACCGAGCTTGAATGAAATTTTTTTCAACGACTGTCATTACGGCATCCTGATGAGACGCAGAAGGTCAACTAGAAATCTTCGAAACAGGCACTGTTACTTGTAGACCTTGTGAGTTAAAATTTGTATTTTTAGTATGGATTCTACTTCTCCTCGCAAAGTTATCATTCAAATGGACAATTTAAGTGAACTCGTCTTCAGTTTCGATAGAAAAGAGTGCAAACTCAAACTTTCAACTCTGGCATCACGTTACTAAAGGTGAACATAATTCTAGTGTTGGAGTTCAATAGACCGGCGTCGGTGGTGTAGCAGTGAGGTACTTTGCTATCATTCGCAGGTAAACCGAGTTCAATGTCCCAATGAGGAGAAATTTATATCGAGTATCACGGTCTTTCTGCTGGGATGTTGTATCTCTCTGTCTCTCAGCTGGGGTTTACTGGCTCTAATAGGCAGGGCCAGAAGCCCACCTTTTAAATGATCAGAATTGTGTTGATGGAGGTGTAAAATCACTTCTATTTAAGAAAAAAGTCTAGTAGGGTTGAGAGAGATAGCACGAATGGGAAACGACAAAGAACAAACGCGAACACTAACAGCACAGTACGCATCTGGTGCCATGTAGTAATAGTAATAGGTACTCGTTAGACACCAGTAGCAGCAAGAGATACTACCTTTCTAATAGAGGAATAACGTACACGTTTTTCAGTGTGTGCGCGCACGTGCGTTCGTGTCTTTGAGTATCGTCCCTGTCTTCTTCCCTTCCTTTTTCTTCAACTTTATTGATACACCTTGACAGTATAGTCTTAGATCTAGATCTATGCGTGTCTAGCAGGGCCACGGATTAAAACTAACGGTACGTAAAACAACAACAACAACAACAGCAAAAACAACAGCAACAACAAACGATGAACTGGAATTGTTTGCGCAAATTCATCCCTTCGTTTTAATTAGCTGCGTTCTCCAGGTTATGGGGCAGGCACAAACCAGTCCTCTGGGAAATCCGGGCAGTTTTCGTGAGACTGTTCCTTGATGTAGTCGCGAGTTTCACATCCAGCGTGGCGCATTGATCCTTCATTGCCATACACCTTGCCGTCAGTTCCACATCGGTAGCTCAGTTCCATTGTCATAGGTCTGAAACAGCAATCACCGTTGCGGGCCTGAAAGACATTAACAGTTGAAAGGTTAAAAAAAAATTACATATTACTATGCAATCATCAGTCTCTACTACAGCCCCTTCATTCCACTTTCATCCACCCAACTCCCTGTCTGTCTGTCTGTCTGTCTGTCTGTTTGTCTGTCTGTCTGTCTGTCTGTCTGTCTGTCTGTCTGTCTGTCTGTCTGTATATTATCATGTG